>NC_041214.2:143998647-144004394 GCF_002837175.3 Physeter macrocephalus
ATGTAGTGTCCTTCCTTGTCTCTTGTAACATTCTTTATTTTAAAGTCTATTTTATCTGATATGAGTATTACTATTCCAGCTTTCTTTTGATTTCCATTTGCATGGAATGTCTTCTTCCATCCCCTCACTTTCAGTCTGTATGTGTCCCTAGGTCTGAAGTGGGTTTCTTGTAGGCAGCATATATATTGGTCTTCTTTTTTGTATCCATTCAGCAAGCCTGTTTCTTTTGGTTAGAGCATTTAATTCATTCACTTTTAGGGTAAATATTGATATGTATGTTCCTATTACCATTTTCTTAATTGTTTTGGGTTTATTTTTGTAGGTCCTTTTCTTCTCTTGTGTTTCCCACTTAGAGAAGTTCCTTTAGCATTTGTTGTCAAGCTGGTTTTGTGGTGCTGAATTCTCTTAGCTTTTGCTTGTCTGTAAAACTTTTGATTTCTCCATCGTTTCTGAATGAGATCCTTGCCAGGTAGAGTTATCTTGGTTGTAGGTTCTTCCTTTTCATCTCTTTAAATATATCATCCCACTTCCTTTTGGCTTTTAGAGTTTCTGCTGAGAAATCAACTTTTAACCTTATGGGAGTTCTGTTGTATGTTATTTGTTGTTTTTCCCTTGTTGCTTTTAATAATTTTTCTTTGTCTTTAATTTCTGTTAATTTGATTACTATGTGTCTGAGCATGTTTTCCTTGGGTTTACCCTGCCTGGGACTCTCTGCACTTCCTGGACTTGGGTTGCTATTTCCTTTCCCATCTTAGGGAAAATTTCAACTATAATCTCTTCAAATATTTTCTCAGGTTGTTTTTCTCTCCTTTCTCCTTCTGGTAATGCTATAATGCTATAATGCTAATGTTGGTATGTTTAAGGTTGTCCCAAAGGTCTCTTAGGCTGTCTTCATTTCCTTTCATTCTTTTTTCTTTATTCTATTCCACAGCAGTGAATCCCACCATTCTGTCTCCCAGCTCACTTATCTGTTTGTCTGTCTCAGTTATTTTGCTATTGATTCCTTCTAGTGTATTTTTCATTTCAGTTATTGTATTGTTCATCTCTGTTTGTTTTTTCTTTAATCTTTCTAGGTTTTTGTTCTTTAATTCTTCTAGGTCTTTGTTAAACATTTCTTTCATCTTCTCGATCTTTGCCTCTATTCTTTTCCCGAGGTCCTGGATCATCTTCACTATCATTATTCTGAATTCTTTTTTGTGAAAGGTTGCCTATCTCCACTTCATTTGGTTGTTTTTCTGGGGTATTATCTTGCTCCTTCATCTGGTACATAGCCCTCTGCCTTTTCATTTTGTCTATCTTTCTGTGAATATGTTTTTCATTCCATAGGCTGAAGGATTGTAATTCTTCTTGCTTCTGCTCTCTGCCCTCTGGTTGATAAAGCTATCTAAGGGGCTTGTGCAAGTTTTCTGATGGGAGGGAATGGTGGTAGATAGAGCTGGGTGTTGCTCTGTTGGGCAGAGCTCAGTAAAACTTTAATCCACTTGTCTGCTGATGGAAGGGGCTGAGTTTCCTCCCTGTTGGTTTTTTGGCCTGAGGTGACCCAGCACTGGAGACTCCACGCTCTTTGGTGGGGCTAATGGCAGACTCCAGGAGTACCGAGGAGTACTTCCCAGTACTACTCCTGCTGCCTGTGTTCTTCTCCCCACAGTGAGTCACAGCCACACCCCAGTTCTGCAGGAGACTCTCCAACACTAGCAGGTAGGTCTGGTTCAGTCTCCTATGGGGTCACTGCTCCTTCCCCCTCGGTCCTGATGCACACACTACTTTGTGTGTGCCCTCTAAGAGTGGGGTCTCTGTTTCCCATGGTCCTGTCGAAGTCCTGCAGTCAAATCCTGCTAGACTTCAAAGTCTGATTCTCTGGGATTCCTCCTTCTGTTGCCGGACTCCCCAGTTGAGAAGCCTGACGTTGGACTCAGAACCTTCACTCCAGTGTGTGGACTTCTGTGGTATAATTGTTCTCCAGTTAGTGAGTCACCACCCAGCAGTTATGGGATTTGATTTTATTGTGTTTGCTCCCCTCCTACCATCTCATTGAAGCTTCTCCTTTGTCTTTGGATATGGGGTACGTTTTTTGGTGAGTTCCAGTGTCTCTCTGTCGATGATTGTTCAGCAGTCAGTTGTGATTCTTGTGTTCTCACAAGAGGGAGTGAGTGCACGTCCTTCTACTCCTCCATCTTGAACCAATCTCTCCTAGACTTCCTAAAGTTATCCCCACTACACAGACACACTCCCACTTGATCAAATTAATGATATAGGAAACAGATTGTCATTCTTTGCTTCTAAAACCCAGATACATGTATGCTCTGGAGGGTATATTAGTCTGCTAAGGGTAAAAAAAATCTGGACTCTGTGTCTACCATATTGTATTAGCTCTCTTTAATTCTGCCTGGATTTTTTTCTTTTTTATTGGTATGTAATACAAAACATTATTTTTACATTAAAAAAGATATGGGTACATTTTACATTGGCTGAAAAATTCATACAGCTCTAGAAACTTCCAAGAAGTTTTCTGCTTCTTGTGAATCGCTACCATTTACATGTCTAGACCTTCAGAGTGTAAGTTTCTTCTGTTTTATTTTATTTGTTTTTATTGAAATATAGTTGATTTACAATATTATATTATTTTCATAATGGCAGCAAAGTGATTCAACATTCTTTATAGATTATACTCCATTTAAAATTTTTACAAAATAATGGCTATAGTTTCTTGTGCTGTACAATATATTCTTGTAACTTACTTGTTTTATATATAGCAGTTTGTATCACTTAATCCCATACCCATATTCTGCCCCTTCCCCCTTCCCTTTTCCCACTGGTAACCACTAGTTCTCTATATTGGTGAGTCTGTTTCTGTTTTGTTTTATACATGCATTCATGCTCTTTTTCAGACTCCACATGTAAGTGACAACATAGAGTGTCTTTCTCTGTTTGACTTATTTCACTAAGCATAATACTCTCTAGGCCCATTCCCACTGTTGCAAATGGCAGAATTTCATTTTTTATGGCTGAGTAATATTCCACTGTATATATATACCACATCTTCTTTATCCATTCATCTGTTGATGGACACTTGGGTTGTTTCCATATCTTGGCTATTGGAAATAATGCTATTGTGAACATTGGGGTGCATGTATCTTTCAAGTTAGTGTTTTAAATTTTTTTGGATATATACCGAGGAATGGAATTGCTGGATCATATGGTAGTTCTATTTTAAGTTTTTTGAGGAACCTCCATACTGTTTTCCATAGTGGCTGTACCAATTTACATTCCCCCCAACAGAGTACATGGGTTCCCTTTTTTCCACATTTTTGTCAAAATTTGTTATTTGCAGTCTTTTTGATGATAAGCCATTCTGATTGGTGTGAGGTGATATCTCATTGTGGTTTTAATTTGCATATCTTTAATTTTAATGGTGTTGAGCATCTTTTTATGTGCCTGTTGGACATCTGTTTGTCTTGTTTGGAAAAATGCCTATTCAGGTTTCTACCCATTTTTACTGGGTTTTTAAAATTTTGATATTGACTTGTGGAGCTGTTTATTTGTTGTGGATAATAATCCCTTATCTATCATGTCATTTGTAAATATTTTCTCCATTCCATAGGTTGTCTTTTTGTTTTGTTGATGGTTTATGTTTCTGTGCAAAAGTTTTTAAGTTTAATTAGGTTACATTTGTTAATTTTTGCTTTTGTTTCTTTTTTGCCTTAGGAGACAGATCCAAGAAAATATTGCAACAATTTACCTCAAAGACTGTTCTGCCTATGTTCTCTTCTAAGTGTTTTATGGTTTCAGGTCTTACATTTAGGTCTTTAATCCATTTTTTGTTTATTTTTGTATATAGTGTGAGGAAATGTTCTAATCTCATTCATTTACATGCAGCTGTCCAGTTCCCAGCACCACTTGGACTGGATTCTTCCAATCCAAGAACACTTGATGTTTTCCCATTATTTGTTTCCTTCATTAATGTCTTAGAGTTTTCAGAGAACAGGTTATTCATTCCCTTTGTTAAGTTTATTTCTAGGTATTTTATTCTTTGAGATGTGATTTCAAATAGAATTTTATTTTGGGATATTTTTCTTTCTGATAGTTAATTATTAGTGTATAGAAAAGCAATAGATGTTTGTATATTAATCTTGTATCCTACAACTTTACTGAATTAATTCATGAGTTTTATTAGGTTTTTTTGGTGGAGACTTTAGGGTTTTCTATAGATAGTATCATGTCGTCTGCAAATAGTGACAGTTTTAATTCTTCCTTTCCAATTTTGATCCCTTTTATTTCTTTTTCTTTTAAAAAATATATGTTTATTTTATTTTTTTTAATAATTCATCTTTAAAAAAAATAATTAATTAATTTTTCACTGTGTTGGGTTTTTGTTGCTGTGAGCGGGCTTTCTCTAGTTGCAGCAAGCAGTGGTGCACGGGGTTCTCATTGCAGTGGCTTCTCTTGTTGTGGAGCATCGGCTGTAGGTGCACAGGCTTCAGTACTTATGGCTTGTGGGCTCTAGAGCGCAGGCTCAGTAGTTGTGGCTCATGGACTTAGTTGCTCCACAGCATGTGGGATCTTCCCAGATCAGGGCTTGAACCAGTGCCCCCTGCATTGGCAAGCAGATTCTTAACCACTGTGCCACCAGGGAAGTCCCTTATTTCTTTTTCTTTTCTGATTGTTGTGGCTAGGACTTCAATAGTATGTTAAATAGAAGTGGCAAGAGTGGGCATCCTTTTTTGTTCCTCATTTTAGAAGAAAGGCTTTCAGCTTTTCAACACTGAGTATGATGTTATCTATGGGTTTGCCATAAATGGACTTTATTATAATGAGAAATGTTTCCTCTATATCAACTTTATGAGATATTTTATCATTAATCAATGTTTTATGAAAGTTTTTAATCATGAATCAATGTTGAATTTTGTCAAATGCCTTTTCTGCTTCTATTGAGATGATCATGTGATTTTTATCCTTCCTTTTGTTATTGTAGTGTATCACATTGATTGATTTGCCAATATTGAACCATTTTTGTAGCCTTGGAGTAAACCCCAGTTAATCATGGTGCATGATCCTTTTTATATATTGTTGGATTCAGTTTGCTAATATTTTATTGAGAATTTTTGCATCTATATGCATATCAAAGATATTAGAGTATACTTTTTTTGGTAGTCTCTTTGTCTGGTTTTAGTATCAGGGTAATTTTGGCCTCATAGAATGAATTTGGGAGTGTTTCCTCCTTATCAATATTTTGGAATAGTTTGAGAAGGATAGACATTAATTCTTCTTTGTATGTTTAGTGGAATTCCCATGTGAAGCCATCTTGTCCTGGATTTTTGTATGCTGCGAGTTTTTTTTATTACAAATTCAATTTCACTACTAGTGATCGGTCTGTTCAGATTGTCTGTTTCTTTCTGATTCAGTCTTGGCAGTTTGTATGTTTCCAGATATTTGTCTATTTCTTATAGGTTGTCTAGTTTGTTGGCATATAACTGTTCATAGTATTCTCTTATGATTTTTTTGTATCCCTGTGATATTCGTTGTTTTTTACCCTCTTTCATTTCTTTTTTTTTTTTTAACATTTTAAATTTTTGTGGGGCCACAGTGCACTGCTTGTGGGACCTCAGTTCCCCAACCAGGGATCAAACCTGGGCCTTGGCAGTGAAAGTGCCAAGTCCTAACCACTGGACTGCTAGGAAATTCCCTCCCCTCTTTCATTTTTTGCTTTGTTTATTTGGGTCATCTCTCTTTTCTTCTTGATAGGCCTG
>NC_041214.2:144005422-144049985 GCF_002837175.3 Physeter macrocephalus
GTTTTATGGTTTCAGGTCTTACATTTAGGTCTTTAATCCATTTTTTGTTTATTTTTGTATATAGTGTGAGGAAATGTTCTAATCTCATTCATTTACATGCAGCTGTCCAGTTCCCAGCACCACTTGGACTGGATTCTTCCAATCCAAGAACACTTGATGTTTTCCCATTATTTGTTTCCTTCATTAATGTCTTAGAGTTTTCAGAGAACAGGTTATTCATTCCCTTTGTTAAGTTTATTTCTAGGTATTTTATTCTTTGAGATGTGATTTCAAATAGAATTTTATTTTGGGATATTTTTCTTTCTGATAGTTAATTATTAGTGTATAGAAAAGCAATAGATGTTTGTATATTAATCTTGTATCCTACAACTTTACTGAATTAATTCATGAGTTTTATTAGGTTTTTTTGGTGGAGACTTTAGGGTTTTCTATAGATAGTATCATGTCGTCTGCAAATAGTGACAGTTTTAATTCTTCCTTTCCAATTTTGATCCCTTTTATTTCTTTTTCTTTTAAAAAATATATGTTTATTTTATTTTTTTTAATAATTCATCTTTAAAAAAATAATTAATTAATTTTTCACTGTGTTGGGTTTTTGTTGCTGTGAGCGGGCTTTCTCTAGTTGCAGCAAGCAGTGGTGCACGGGGTTCTCATTGCAGTGGCTTCTCTTGTTGTGGAGCATCGGCTGTAGGTGCACAGGCTTCAGTACTTATGGCTTGTGGGCTCTAGAGCGCAGGCTCAGTAGTTGTGGCTCATGGACTTAGTTGCTCCACAGCATGTGGGATCTTCCCAGATCAGGGCTTGAACCAGTGCCCCCTGCATTGGCAAGCAGATTCTTAACCACTGTGCCACCAGGGAAGTCCCTTATTTCTTTTTCTTTTCTGATTGTTGTGGCTAGGACTTCAATAGTATGTTAAATAGAAGTGGCAAGAGTGGGCATCCTTTTTTGTTCCTCATTTTAGAAGAAAGGCTTTCAGCTTTTCAACACTGAGTATGATGTTATCTATGGGTTTGCCATAAATGGACTTTATTATAATGAGAAATGTTTCCTCTATATCAACTTTATGAGATATTTTATCATTAATCAATGTTTTATGAAAGTTTTTAATCATGAATCAATGTTGAATTTTGTCAAATGCCTTTTCTGCTTCTATTGAGATGATCATGTGATTTTTATCCTTCCTTTTGTTATTGTAGTGTATCACATTGATTGATTTGCCAATATTGAACCATTTTTGTAGCCTTGGAGTAAACCCCAGTTAATCATGGTGCATGATCCTTTTTATATATTGTTGGATTCAGTTTGCTAATATTTTATTGAGAATTTTTGCATCTATATGCATATCAAAGATATTAGAGTATACTTTTTTTGGTAGTCTCTTTGTCTGGTTTTAGTATCAGGGTAATTTTGGCCTCATAGAATGAATTTGGGAGTGTTTCCTCCTTATCAATATTTTGGAATAGTTTGAGAAGGATAGACATTAATTCTTCTTTGTATGTTTAGTGGAATTCCCATGTGAAGCCATCTTGTCCTGGATTTTTGTATGCTGCGAGTTTTTTTTATTACAAATTCAATTTCACTACTAGTGATCGGTCTGTTCAGATTGTCTGTTTCTTTCTGATTCAGTCTTGGCAGTTTGTATGTTTCCAGATATTTGTCTATTTCTTATAGGTTGTCTAGTTTGTTGGCATATAACTGTTCATAGTATTCTCTTATGATTTTTTTGTATCCCTGTGATATTCGTTGTTTTTTACCCTCTTTCATTTCTTTTTTTTTTTTTAACATTTTAAATTTTTGTGGGGCCACAGTGCACTGCTTGTGGGACCTCAGTTCCCCAACCAGGGATCAAACCTGGGCCTTGGCAGTGAAAGTGCCAAGTCCTAACCACTGGACTGCCAGGAAATTCCCTCCCCTCTTTCATTTTTTGCTTTGTTTATTTGGGTCCTCTCTCTTTTCTTCTTGATAGGCCTGGCTAAATGTTTATCAATTTTCTTTATCTTTTCAAGAAACCAGGTCTTGGTTTCAGCAATCTTTTCTATTTTTTTTGTCTCTATTTTATTTATTTCCAATTTCCTTCCTTCTGTTGACTTTGAGCTTTGTTTGTTTTCTTTTTCTAATTCCTTTAGATTGTAAGTTAGGTTGTTTATTTGAGATTTTTCTTATTTCTTGAGGAACGCATGTGTGCTATAAACTTCCCTCTTAAGAACTGCTTTTGCTGCATCCCATAGATTTTGGAAAGTTGTGTTTCCATTTTCATGTGTCTTGAGATCTTTTCTGTTTTCCTCTTTGATTTTTTCATTGACACATTGCTTTTTTCAGTACTGTGTTTTGTAGTCTCCACATATTTGTGCTTTTCCCATTTTTCTTTCTGACATTAATCTCTAGTTTCACACTGCCATTGTCAGAAAAAAAATGCTTGATATATGTTCTATTCTCTTAAATGTGTTGCTACTTGTTTTGTGGCCTAGCATGTGATTTATCCTGGAGAACATTCAATGCACACTTGAAAAGAGTGTGTATTCTGTTTATGGATGTAATGTCCTGTAGATAGCTATTAAGTGCAACTAGTTTATTGTGTCATTTAAGGCTACTGATGCCTTATTAATTTTCTGTATGGATGATTTTCCATTGATGTAAGTAGTGTGCTTAAAGTTCCCTATTATTATTGCATCATTGTCAATTTCTCTTCTTGTGTCTGTTAATATTTGCTTTATGTATTTAGATGTTCCTGTATTGGATGCATATAGGTTAACAATTACAAATCCTCTAATTTTCTAACAATTACAAATCCCCTTATCATTATATAATGGCCTTCTTTATCTTTTGTTATAGACTTTGTTTAAAAGTCTATTTTGTATTATACAGGTATTTCTACCCACTCTTTCTTGTCATTTCCATTTCCATGAGATATCTTTTCTCATCCCCTCACTCTAAGTCTGTGTGTGCCTTTAGGTCTGAAGTGAGTCTCTTGTAAGCAGCATTTATATGGGTCTTGTTTTTTCATCCAATCAGCCACCCTATGTCTTTTGATTAGAGCATTTAGTCCATTGTCATTTAAAGTAACTACTGATAAGTGTATGTACTTATTGCCATTTTATTATTTGTTTTCTGGTGGTTTTTGTAACTCTTTTCTGTTCATTTCTTCTTCTCTTTGTTTATTACTTTGTGGTTTGATGATTTTCTTTAGTAATATGCTTGTGTTTCTTTCTTTCTAGTTTTTGTGTATCTATTATAAATTTTTGATTTGTGGTTACTACGGAGCTCATATATGTTGGATATAACTATATCTACTTGTTTTAAATAGGTAGTTATTTAAGTTCAAAAACATTCTAAAAGTTCTATTTTTTTCACTCTCCTCCCCTACATTTTGTGTTTTTGATGTTACATTTTACATCTTCGTGTTTATCCCTTCACTGTTTATTTTAGTTATAGTTGCTTTTACAATTTTTTGTGTTTTAATCTTTGTAATGCTTTATTTAAGTGATTAATCCTCAGCCCTTACTATATATTTGCCTTTCCTAGTGGGATTTTTCTTTTCCTATAGATCCTTACTTCTTGTGATAGACTTTTCTTATCCACTTAGAGAACACCCTTTAACAGTCCTTTTAGGGAGGGTTTAATATTGATGAACTTTCAGGTTTTGCTTATATGAGAAGTTCATTATCTCTCCTTCGATTCTAAATAATAATATTGTTGAGTAGAGTAACCTTGGTTGCAAGTTTTTCCCTTTTAGTGCTTTGAATATATCATGCTACTCCCTTCTAGCCTGCAAAGTTTCTGAAGAAAAATCAGCTGATAGCCTTATGGAGGTTCTTTTGTATATGACTCTTTGTTTTTACCTTGCTGCCTTTAGAATTCTCTCTTTATCTTTATCTTTTGCCATTTTAATTATGATTTCTTGGTGTGGGTCTGTTTGGGTTTATGTTATTTGAGACTCTGTGCTTCCTATACCTGGATATCTATTTCCTTCTTCAGGTCTGAGACTTTTTCAGTCATAACTTCATCAAATACCTTTTTCATCCCCTTCTTTCTCTCTTCTCCTTCTGGGACCCCTTTAATATGAATGTTGGTACTCTTGATGTTTTTAGCTTTGCTATTCTGATTGGATCTATCTTCCAGATCACTTATACATTCTTCTGTATTGCTTAGTCTGCTATTCCTTCATTTTGGTGTGTTTTTCATTTCAGTTATTGTATTTTTCAGTTCTGACTGGTTCTTTTTTATATTTTCTAGTTCCTTGTTAAAATTCTCACTGTGTTTATTTATTGTTTTCCTGAATTCAGTTAGCATTCTTATTACTAATGTTTTGAATTCTTTATCTGATAAATTGTTTACTTCTCTTTCATTATTCATTTTTTCAGGGGTTTTCTCTTGCTCTTTCAGTTGAGACTAGTTCCTCTCTCTTTTCATTCTTCATAACTTTCTCCACCTCTATGAATTTAGGTGAAACAATTACCTATTGCTGTCTTGAAGGGATATCCTTATGTAGGAGTGTCTATGGTCTGCATGTGCTCAGTGCATTTGGTGGGAGAGCTGGATTTGACATGAAAAGAAGACATCTTTCCTCAGGGTATGTTGTCAGCTATCACCTTGGTAGGAGGTGGAGTTAGAGATAGAGGACCTAGAGTCAGAACCAGATGTGAGATGGGGCTTCCTCTGTGCTCAGAGGCTGTTACCACCCTACTGGATGTGGGGTCAGATCTCAAGTTGATGGAGCAGAAGCTCTGAGGGTCAGATCTGAGCTGACTCTCTCTTTTAAGTGTGTGCTCTCTCATCTCCCAGCACCAGCATCCTTGTCCCAGAGGGAAGGAGTGCTGGAGCAAGAGGGGCCCATGTAGGCTCTCAGCTCATGATGAGGCATGGGCTGTGGTGGTTCAACCACAGACAGAGGCCCAGGCTGTGTTTGATGCAGTGTTTGTGCAATTGCCAGTAATGGCAGCCCCACTGCATCTGAGTCTCCTTTGTCCCTCACAGCCAATGAATCTCCCCAGTGTTCTCAGCCTCTGCCCTGTTGTGGAGCTGCTCTTCTTGGCAGGTGGGGATCACTTGGGCTCCCAGCATATAAGGGGTTCGGCTGTGGTGCTCCAGCTGCTGTCAGAGATCAGGGCTGCTTCTGGTGAGCTGCCTGAGTAAACATCAGCCATGGCTGTCCCCATTGCATCAGATGCCACCCCAGGTCCAATTCTTCTCTCTGTTCCATGGCCAAGCTCTCTCCCTGGTCCTGGTAGCCCTTGCCCTTGTGCTGAGCTGTGAGGTGAAGTAAGTGGGGCTGAAGCGTTTGCTCAACTCAGGCTTGGGCATGTGCCAGGGCAGTCACAGGAAACCAGGTAGCCACTGGAGTAGTCCTCAATCCACCTTATCTGCTCTGCCTTGGGAGCAAGCCAGCACTCTCATGCTCCTCACAAATGGAGTCCAGGCTTCCCATAGCCCTCCTGTTAGTTCTAGTGGCCCTCCAGCCAGCCAAGGGGGCTTTTCTGCCCTATGTTGGACTCCAGGACTGGGACACCCAATACGTGGCTCAA
This sequence comes from Physeter macrocephalus, assembly GCF_002837175.3. NCBI lineage: Eukaryota > Metazoa > Chordata > Mammalia > Artiodactyla > Physeteridae > Physeter > Physeter macrocephalus. Next base: position 144,010,946 of record NC_041214.2, read on the forward strand.
ACTGCTCACTAATTAGGGCAGATCTCCACTGGTGTATTCTCCCTTTTCCTCTGAGTCCCCTCCCAGGGGTATGGTCTCAACCTGATTACTCTGTTCCCTTCCTTCCTGATTCTGTGTGGATCTTTGTTACAGCCTGGGCTGTACTGTTTCTGACAGTTTCCAGTTAGTTTTCAGTGATAATTTTTCCACATTCAGGTGTATTTTTGATGTGTTCATTGGGGGAGGTGAGTTCCACATCCTCCTACTCTGCCATCTTGATCCAAAGTTCCATTCTTCTCTTTTAAATGTGTGTCTGTGGGAAAGATTTTAAAACTAATGAGTAGCATTTTTAGGGACTAGTTCTGCCATTATTTGTATAAACCTAACACACATCTTCACTTCTCTAAATTTATTTCTTTGTCTGGAATTTTAAAGGGATTGAAATAATACTCTCTCAGTTTCCTTGTGGGGACACAATTGTAATATTGTATGACAACTTTACATCATCAGTTTTGATTGAAGGATTTGGAGCTTTCAGAGACACATTTCATGACCCATGTTTGACAAAAACTTTTTAAACAGATGTGAAGAGGAACAGTTTATGGAATTCCTTGAGGTGATGTTATTTTATACGAAAAATATCTACTATGGTTTTACAGAAATGTCAGACATTTTAGTAGAGTATTTGAAATTCTTGAAGAAATATTTTACATTAGAGCTGTCATTTTTAATATGCAAATTTTGTTGTGATTTCATCATGGAACATTTTATCCTTTCAAATACTTTTTTACAATACAACTTTGAGAAATATATTTTTCCATAAGATAATGAACTCTCATTATCAAGTATAGAAATTTTCTTAATTTCAATTGCAGAATAATATTGTAAAGTTTAAATATATAGTATATATCGATAATTTTAAAAGTTTTATGATTTTATTATAAAATTTCCTTAATTTTAATAGAATAATATTCTAAAGTTAATTATATATAGTATGAAAATTTTATAATAAAATTTGTGATTTTATTGTATTATAAAATATACTATGCTATAAAATTATTTTATAATAACTTTATAATAAAATTTTATATAAAATATATAATACTTTAAATTTTGAAAACAGGTAATTTATAAAACTTAATTCATTTAACTATTTCACCTAATTTAAAATAAATTCAGTTAATGTATTTAACTCTTTCACTAAGGCAACATAATCTTAGCATGATGCACTATTACTATAGTGTTGCTTTTTTGCTGTTATTTTTTGGGGTATTTGGATAAATATTTTGATTAATTAGATCTTTGAAAACAGATCGTTAGAGTTTGCTTTGCAGAGAAACCCAAATACTTCCCTAAGGTGACTTGAAGGCTTGTGGTAAAACAGAAATAATAGCAATCAATATAATGTTTAATCTGGACCCCCCATCACTCTTAAACTAATAAACTAGAGTGTCAATGATGTCATAGGCAAAGATTCTCCTCTATTATAAATGGGTCAATTAGCAGCCCATAGAAACACTGTGCTCTAGGGCCAGATGCAAGCTTGTAAATGACATGTCAAAGCAGAGCTGATAAATTGCTTTCCCTTCACAATGGGTCATGAATCAGTGCTCATCACATTCTAGGCAGCCTAAACAAACAAACAAACAAGTAACTTTATACCCAGGGTTGTACTTTCCAGATCCACTTCCTCTCAAATAAACAAAACCCTGGTAATTATACCTCAGTTTTTTAAAAAGTTTAAAAAAAATTTAAAAAGAACCCCAACTTTTGGTGTGATGGTTAATTTTATGTATCAACTTGATTGGGTCACAGGACCCCAGATATTTGGTTAAACATTATTTCTGGGTATGTCTGTGGGGGGTGTTCATTTGTTGAAGGCCTGATTAGAAGAAAAGGCTGAGTAAGAAATAATTCTTTCTCTCTGTCAGACTGTCTTTGAGCTGAGACATTGGTCTTCTCCTGCCTTTGGAATGAACTCAGACTAGAGCATATGGCACTGGCTCTTCGGTTCTCAGGTCTTCAGACTTGGACTAGAGCTATATTGTTGACTTTCTTGGGTCTCCAGCTTATTGACTGTGTATCTTGGACTTCTCAGCCTCCATAATCAAGTGAGTCAATTCCTAATAGTAAATTTCTTTAGATAGATAGTTAGACTGATCTTCTGAAAATATTACTTATTTCTCACCAGGATAAGATTAATTGCAAACTTAGTGACTTTGTTAATCTTATATTGTAGTTTCTCTTAGCTCCAGTTCCTTTAAATACCTGTTGTGGATTTTTGTTTGTTTGCTTTTTTAAATGTGAGCCAGTCTTTTGGAAATCCATGCTCTCTTCCAAAAATTATTTACAACTATATATCATATATCATCCTTTCCCAGATATATAGCTGATTTTTAAGGGGAAGGAGATAAAACAAATGTAGGAATCAAAGCAGACAATAAACACAGATCATATAACTACAACTATAGAATTATCAGACCTGGAATTAAAAAGGTATGCTACTGTGTCTGACTTATTTCACTTAGTATGACAATCTCTAGGTCCACCCATGTTGCTGCAAATGACATTATTTTGTTCCTTTTTATGACTGAGTAATATTCCATTGTATGTATATATATATATATATATATATATATATACACACCACATCTTCTATCTTCTTTATCCCCATTGTATGTATATATATATATATATATATATATATATATACACACCACATCTTCTATCTTCTTTATCCATTCCTCTCTTGATGGACATTTAGGTTGCTTCCATGTCCTGGCTATTGTAAATAGTACTTCAATGAACATTGGGGCGCATGTATCTTTTTGAATTATGGTTTCTTTGGATATATGCCCAGGATTGGGAATGCTGGGTCATATGGTAGTTTTACTTTTAGTTTTTTAAGGAACCCCCATACTGTTCTCCATACAAACACTATGAATTTACATTCCCACCAACAGTGTAGGAGGATTCCTTTTTTTTCACATCCTCTCCAGCGTTTATTGCTTTTAGATCTTTTTAATGATGGGCATTCTGATTGGTGTAAGGTGATACCACATTGTAGTTTTGATTTGCATTTCTCTAATAATTAGTGGTGGATCTAGAGATTGTCACACTGAGTGAAGTAAGTCAGACACAGAAAGACACATCATATATATTGCTTATATGTGGAATCTAAAAAAAAAGGGTACAAACGAACTCATTTACAAAGCAGAAGTAGAGTCACAGATGTAGAAAACAAGCTTATGGTTACCAGGGGTTAAGAGGGAAGGGATAAATAGGGAGATTGGGATTAACATATATACACTACTATATATAAAATAGATAACTAATAAAAGCCTGCTGTATAGCACAGGGAACTTTACTCAATACTCTGTAATGGCCTATATGGGAAAAGAATGTAAAAAAAAAGAGTGGATATATGTATATGTATAAATGATTCACTTTGTTGTACAGTGAAACTAACACAACATTGTAAATCAACTATACTCCAAATGAAATTAAAAAAATAACAACCACCACAAAAGGTGTGTTACCAATACATTCAAAAACTAGAATAAAAGCTGAAGAATATCATCAGAGAATTGAATCTATTAAGAAGTATTAAATGGAAATTCTATAATTGAAAACAAATAAAATAAATGCTATGAAAAGAACAAAACAAAAATGTGGGTTAAAATGAAAAGTTTTAACATACATACAATTGGAGTCACCAAAAGAAAATACACATATATATATAAATATGTATATAATATATATATTTATATACATAATATATATAATATGTATATAAATATATATAAAATAAAATATATATAAATGTATATATATATGTTTTAAGAAATAATGGTATAGAATTTTCCAACATTCATTATAGACCTTGAGCTATGGGTTCAGAAACTTTTATGAACCCCAAACCAATTAAAAAAAAATTGATACTTATTCACATAATAGTAAGATTACTGAAAACCATAAAAAAGAGAAAATCTAAAAGCAACCAAAGGGAAAGAATACATTACTTTCAAAGGACCATAGATATGTTTGATATCTAGCTCTGCGACAGAAACAATGAAAGACAGATAACACTGATGCCATTTTTAAAGAGCTGAAAGAATATAACTATCAAACAAGAGTATTATTCCACAAAAGAAATATTCTTTAAGAACATAGGAAAGTAGAGACATTTTCAAACAAACAGTGAAAATCTTTCATCTCTACACCCATACTGAGGAAATGCTACATGGAATTTTGGGGCAGAATTAAAATTATTTTAGATGGAAACATAGTAAATCAGTCAGAATTGAAAAGCATGAGAATTGATAGATACATAGGGAGATCTAAATTAAAACTGACTGCTTAATGTAATAAGAAATTAGTAATAATAATATTTGTATTTTTTTAAACCACACAAATGCAGAATTAAAAGTCATAATAAAATAGTATAAAAATTAAGGAGAGTAAATGCCATAAGGCCATTACATTGACTAGAAAGTGGTAAAGTATGAATTTAATATGAAATCCAGTAAGGCATGGACACATATCATAGCTTCTAACATAACAATGAAAAGAATAATGATGCAATTCAACAATAAAAAAGATAATCCATTAGAAAATGAGCAATGCACTTGAGTGGACATTTCTCCAAAGAAGACATACAAATAACCAGTGATCACATGAAAAGATGCTGAACATCACGAATCATTGTGGAAATGTAAATCAAAACCATAATTATTTACCACTTCATACCCATTAGAATGGCTATTATCAAAAAGGCAGAACTAACAAGTGTTGATGAGGATGTGAAGAAATTGGAATCTTGTATATTGTCGGTAGGAATGTAAGATGGTGCAGATGCTGTGAAAAATGGTATGGTCGTTCCTCTAGAAATTAAACATAATTGTGTCATGTAACATATCTGTTCCATATCTGAGTATACATCCAAAAGAAATGAAAGCAGAGACTTACAGATATTTGTACACTCATGTTCATAATAACATTATTAACAATAGTCAAAAGGTGGCTGCAACTCGTGTCCATTGATGGATGAATGGATAAACAAAATGTGATGTATACATACAATGAAATATTATTCATCCTTAAAAAGGAAGGGAATTCTTATACGTACTACAACATGGATGAACCTTGATGACATTATATTGATACTAAGTGAGATAAGCCAGTCACTTATGTGAAGTACCTAAGGTAGTCAAATTTATAGAGATAAAAAGTTGAATGGTGGTTGTCAGGAACTGGGGGGAAGAGGGAATGAGGAATTATTGTTTAATGAGTATGAAATTTCATTTTGGGAAGACAAAAATGTTCTGGAAATGGATGCTTGTAATGGTTGTACAACATTGTGAATATAATTAATGCCCCTGAAATGTACACTTAAAAATGGTAACTTTTATATCATGTATATTTTACCACAATAAAAAAGAACCTTAACAACAATAAAAATAATAATAGAATATATTACTAGCAAGTTAATAGAGGATGAGGAGTGGAAAAATAAAAATACTTTATCCAGAAAGGGCAAGAAATAAAAAAAAGAAGAAACAATGAACTGATGGGACAAATTAGAAAACAAATAGTGAGCTGGTAGAGATACATCTAAGTTTAATAGACAATATTAATCATAAAAATTGAATTAAAAAATGAAACAACTATACATTTTGTTGGTTTGCAGCATTGAGAGTTCCTGGGTAAAATCTGAAACTGGTCCTCTTGCAGGGAGGCAAGGAGAAACTGAAAAAAGAGGCAGGCCTCTCCAGATTGGTAGGTGGCAGCTTTAATAAGCAAGGGAACTGTGAGTCTTGCCTTGGGTGGCCACAAGATGAGTAGATCTCTGCATTGGCCCACCAGAATCTTAAAAGATTAAACAGGGGCCTTGACTGGGTTCAGTAGTGTACACAGTCCAGATGGTCTCAACAACACCTTGCTCTCTCAAGGTTGCATCCTTGGAACACTCCTAGTGCGGGAACTGTGGGTGGAATGTACCTTCAAAGGACAGGGGAGAGGGTGAGGAGCCTCGGATTGCCAGGGTCCAGCTCACAGATCAACCAGAGGTCATGAACTCTCAAATACCTCCTTCAACAATGTTGCTTACATAAGCTGCATCTTTAATGTAAGGATATAGAATAGTTGAAAGAAAGAGGGAGGAAGAGATGAATACTGCAAATAGTAACCAACTTAAAGCTGTAAAACTATATTAATATCAAATATTTAATGAAGTGATTATTAATAGAGATATTCAACAGAAAGTGTACAAGGCCTAAATTTGTACACCACTAATTCTATATTCTCAAAACTGATAAAAAGGGACAGAGAGACAAATTCACAGTCATAATTTGATATTTATATATAACTTATTCAGTGAAAAATAGGTGAAGCAGACAAAAATTCAGTGTGGGTATTAAAATTTTAACTACATAAACAACATTAAACAACTTGATGTTGTATATATACATTATATGTAATATATATAATATGTAATATATGTAATTCTCTCTACACACACACATACGCACATGTGCGCGCACACACACACAAACACTGCACTCAAACAACTGCAAAATTCATTCTTTTCAAGTGTACATAGAACATTTAGCAAAATAGGTCATCACATGCTGGACCACAAAGCAAGTCCTAACAAATTTCAAAGAATTTGAAAATGAAATCATAAAAAGTATGTTCTGACAAAAATGCAATTAACCTGGAAATAAAAAACAAATAATAAAAATAGAAAGATAACTAGTAAAATCCCCAAACTTTGTATATTAAACAATGCATTTGTAAATCATCCATGTGCAACAGAAGAAATTACATGGAAATCAGGAAATATTTTGAACTAAAATATAATAATAATATTACATAAAAATCTTTTGAATGCTACTACAGCTGTGCTTAGAGAATAAATTAGTAGATATGCAATAATAAGAGAAGAAAATCTGAAAAATTAACACTATAAACTTCCATGTGAAGAAGCTGAAAAAATGAGTTAAATAAAATAGAAGCAAGGAAATAATGAAAAGTAAAAGCAGAAATCAATAAAACAGAAAACAAATTGTTAGGGAAAATAAACAAAGACAAAAAATTGATTGAAAATACTTTTAAAATTGATAACCTAATAAAACTGTTCTTGATTAAAAAATAAAAGAGATAGTGCAGCTTATTAAAGAAATAAAGGTTATATCTATATTTGATAGATATGGAAAATATATTAATTAAGCTTATAATTATATTAAATGAACCAATATCTTGAAAACCACAACTGACTGAAAGTGACACAAGAAAGAAAATTAAAGGCAAGTTGTTCTATATCTTTTATTAAATTGAATTCACAATTTAAACTTCCACTAAGAAAACTCAAAGTCCAAAAGACTTTGAATTCTTCCAAAAATTTAAGGAAGCAATATCATCATTATTACAAAAACCTTTGGGAATAGAAATAGAGGGAATATTTCCCAAAACTTTTTAATAGCAAGCATAATTTGATACCAAAACAAGGCATGAACATTTCAAGTAAGGAAATTTGTAAGCAAATTTATTTAAAGAACATAGACACAAAAATCTGAAATGAAATATCAGCAAAATTAATGCAGTAATTCATAAAGTAGTGTTTGTTCTAGTAAGGCAAGTGGTGTAATGTCTGTAAATCAATCAATATAACTTACTGCATTAATAAAATAAAGGAGGAAAACATGGGGTCATCTGATTAGATGTAGAAAAATATTGATTAAATCATTGTCTACTTCTTTTTAAAAAATCTATTGGCAAACTGGGGAAATAATGGGAAATTGCATTAAACTGATAAGGGGAGTTGTATCAGTTGCTTATTGCAGACTAAAAATCATCTCAAAACTCCATGACTAAAATTCATATATATTTTTTGCTCTTGTTTCTGTTGGTTGGCCAATTTAGGATGGGTTTGAAATTAACAAATAGAAAATGAAATACTCAAATAGTATCTTTTAAAATAGCATCAAACATAGCAAATACATAGGAATAAATCATAAGAAAGATGTGGAAAACCTCTACACTGAAATTACAGAACAAACATTACTGAAATAAAGGAAAAATAACAAGTAAAGGCAATAATGTACTATGTTTATGGATTGGAAGGCTCATTGTTTAAAGACATTGACTATCAACTACATGCTCCTCAAATGGTACATACAACATAATACAAATCAAAATCTCTGCAGGGGTGTGTGTGTGTGTGTGTTTATTAAAAATGAACGTAGAAATTCAAAGAGTAAAGAGTAGCAAAGACAAGCCTGAGGAAGAACAAACACGAGGACTTAAACTACCAGATATTATGCTTTATTATAAAACTACAGTAAAACTGTGTGGCATTGACACAATTGGATAAATAGTCCAGAGAGACCCCCAAAAGAATCCAGAATGATACATGCATGTAAAAAAAATCACAGCATTTATAACAAAAGTGCCACTGAAATGCAATGAAGAAATGTTCATATTTTCAGTATATGATACTGGATAAACTGGGTATCTCTATGGAAAAAAAATGAACCTTCACATTTTCAGTAGATGATGCTGGGTCAGTTGAATATCCAAATAGAAGAAAAATTGAATTAAACTTTTTCTCACATCTCACACCATACATAAAAATTAATTCCAGATGGATTGAAGATTCCAGATGGATTGAAGATCTAAATGAGAAATGTAAATTATTAAAACCTCCCTCCAAAATTGGAGAGTATTTTCATGGATACAACATAGGCGAGTTGCTTTATAAATTTGATTGTGAGAAGGAAGCATGTATACCAGACTTTCTGATCCCATTTATATAGAGTTCCAAAAAAATAAAACCAATCAATGATGCTGGAAGTCACAGTTGTGGTTACCTTGGTGGTTTAATTACTGCGAATTTGTACCAGGAGTCTTCTGGAGTGCTGGTTATGTTTATAATACCATTTACAATAGTATCAAAAAGAATCAGGTACCTATGAATAAATCAAAGATGTGAAAAACTTTTATACAGATACTTAAAATACAAAAAATTGAGAGAAATGAAAAAATGCATAACAAGACATTTTCATGAGCTGGAAGACCCATTGTAAATATACCCACTATATTCTCAAAATAATAAAGGAAAAGCCATCACAATCAAGGGCTATTTTGTTACATTTCAATACCAAAGTATGTACGATATGTTTCAATTAAAAAATTAGCACAATAAAGGAAATAGGACATAAAATGAATTGTAATTACCTACAAGAAAGGAAAAAGAAGAAGGAAAAATAAATATGTTGTAGCTGCCGCATACTCTTGTTTTTTCACGTTTAGAAGATGAGGATGTATGACCATCTAGAAATGGTGCTAATACATTCCATTCTTCGTGTCAAATTTCACACCTTCTCAAATTGCATAAGTGTAGACATTTTGGACCTTTATACCTGTGATATTCTGGGAAATGGCCTTACTGTTCCTCAGTAATATTTTACAAGTGAACTTGACGTGGAAAGGATCACTGTCCTGAAATACATTAGTTCCATAGTAGAACTTTGGCAGTCTTCTCAGTGACTATGGAGCACAGTGAGATGCGTGTGTATAAATATTCTGAGGCCCATTATAAGGCACTTCACCATCACATGAGATGCAACCTAAAGGAAAGACTGAAAGTGCTGTGTTATTCAACTGTTTCATTTACAATCAAAATCTGTGGCTCAGCATAGCCTATGGCAGGTCCACATGTAAAGAATTCATGAATGTGATATTACTTAAACAAAATAAAAGACATCCTATTTATACAATTTAATAATTTATTATAATTCTGTACAATATTTTATGGAACTATTGAACAGAAGATTTGTGAATCTTTAGAAATAAATTAATTCACCTTCTATTGGACAAAATTGCTTATGGTTTTCTAAGTGTTCTCTTAACACCTCTAGAGATGTGAAGTTCATTATCTTATGGGGCAGTTTATTAAATTTTTATAGACATATTAAGTTATTAGAAGACTCATACTAATCTGAAACCTGCTTTCCTGTAACTTGTATTTATCGTTTTTAAATCTTCCCTGGGGTGCCACATGGAATAAAAGTTTAATTTCAGGCAAAGCTGCATATATTTTTAGATTGTTTACAATGTTTTTTTCTTCTAGATAAATTCAGATTGCAAAACCGTCGAGTATATTATGAACTAGACAACATATTGTATTCAATGAACATTTCTGAAACATATATTTTGATTTTTCATAGATTGCTAATTAATTTATACTTTAGATATTCTTTAAGCTTGTCTTCTCCATCCAAAAGTATGATGTCATCATCAAGTCATTTACTAAAGTGAGAAATTCTTGAATCCTTTTTTCCTCTAACCCTGTACATCTAAGCCATCTGCAAATACTATAGGCTGTACTTAAATGGTCTGCCTGAGTCTACTTTTAATCCCTATAGTCCATTCTTCACACAGAACTAGTAATCTTTCTAAATTATAAAATCATGATATTTTGTAGTGGGCAGCCTGCTAAGATAGCCCACAATGATCTCCATCTCCTGATATTCATGTCATTGTACCATTCCCTCCCCTGAGGGTTGGTTGAACATATTGGCATCTAATGAATAGAATATGGCAAAAGTAATGGGATGTCACTTCTGAGCTTAGGTTACAGAAGACTGTGACTTCTATCTTGTTTGCTCTCTCTCTCTCTCTCTCTCTCTCTTGCTCTTCTCAATTACACCTTCTAATGAAGCAATCAGCCCTGCTGTGAATTGCCTTATGGAGAGGCCCATGGGGAAGGGAAGCAAGGGTGGCCCCCAGCCAACAGCCAATAAAGAACTGAGGTTCTCAGTTCAATAGTCTACATGAAACCGAATTCTGCCAACAATCACATAAATGAACTTGGAAATTGATCTTTCCCCAGTCGATCCTTGAGATGCCTGTATTCCCAGCCAGCATTTTGATTGTAGCCTCATGAGATTCCCTGAGCCAGAGGGCCCAGGTAAACTGTGCCTGGACTCCTGAAACTATAGAAATTGTGAGATGATAAATGTTGTTTGAACCTCTAAATTTTGGGGTATTTGTTAGACAGAAATAGATAACTAACACATACTCCTTTGTTAAAACCCTTCAATCATTTTCAATACAAAAATCCCTCTGGCTAACAAAGCAATCAACAGCCTACTGCCTACTTCTTTACTCTCCCCTTGTGCTTCTCTGCTGTTGATGACAGAGCTCCAGCTTCTGGAGCAAGTGAAGCTCTTGTCGACTTGAAGCTTTTGTTCATGCTGATCTCTCTGCTGCCATGTTCTCATGTCCTCTCTTCTCATGGCTGGCCTCTTGTCATCCTTTTGACTCTCTTGAACCTGTATCTAATAAAGCTCTTTCCTAACTCCTAATTAGATACCTTAACCCTGGATTATGTTCAGAGCACTTTTCTTAATGCATATAATTTCAATTATTGAGCTGCTACTTTAAAAAATCTGCCTCTCTTACTGGTCTGGTTATGCCAGGATTCCAACCTGGACCCCAGGGATTCCCACTGTATCACACTGCCAACCACGTTGAACTGTGCTGCTTTGTAACATTCTATAAGTTAATGCATTTGTTATCAAAATTTCTTTGTAGTTTTAGAGGATGCAATCTAAATTTTTAAAAAGTTCAAATAGTATTTATAAGAAAGAGTAATAAGGAATTACAACAAAGAGCAAGACAAAATCAATGTCAGGAGCTAGCCATTTAATTTTCATTATAGAACCTTAGTTCTGCTTATATGCTATTCTTAGTGTAGTTGTATTTTTATTCCTTCAATTTTACTTTGTGAAGAAACAGTTTAGGATTTAATTTTTTTTGTAACATGAAATGTACATTACAATTAAAATTTAAATGTGCCTCAAAAGATTGGATTCTTGGCTGATAAAGGAACACAGCATATTTTTCTCCTTTCACCAGCCATTATGTCCAGCCTGAAGGACACTTGAAATTATTTCAAATACATTGGTATGAATTGTTTTATTTCAAAATCTTCATAGTCATGTATTAAAAAGAGAGTTGTCTGGGATGAATGACTATTGAGAAAAAAAGATCAGGCAGTAGTCATATTTCAGGATCATATTACTGCCTTTTCTTTAACAGTTGTGAAGACTCCACAGACTGAGTAAATGTCATCCCCAAAATAGTAAAAACTGAGAATCTGGAAGGCTTTAATATAGCACTCACAGAAACCCTTACAAGTAGAGCCACGCATTAGTCCTCATTTAAATGAAACTATTTCATAGCATTCAAGATGAGAGTCTATTACTTAGTTTTTACCATATTGGGTGCCCAACAGCCCAATATCACTCTCAGTGTGACTTATTAACATGAATCAGGCTAGAAAATGAATTCATTCTCAGTTGGTCAACTTTATTTGCTCGATTTATTGAATGGTTCCCCAATCTACAAAGAAGGACAGTCAGCCCTTTCTTCCCTTTGAAAATATCCAAGCTTCCCTTTCTTTTTCCTCTCCTGCTTGCCTCAGGGACATTTCATGCTTAACAGCCTTGGATTGATTTCTGTGCCCATTGGTGCTTCCATTTGCCATCTGTTAGTTGAAATATTTATATATTGAGAAACACAGGAAAGAGAGAACGTGAGAAACTGAAGATGTTTGAATAGGTAGGACAGGGCAGCTATCAAACTCTTTGTATGAACCGTTACTGATCCATAATATGTGGGTAGTTGGAATAAGATATGAGATTTCAAGAGTATTGAATTGCTAGATATTAAAGCACTGAAGCAAAGGAATAAATAGCGTTTTGATAACATTGGTTATAAGAATGTGTAAAGAGTGTTAATATATACTGGTATTTTTAAAAGTAGAGAATTAGAAAAACCAACTTTACTCATAATCTTCAAAGACTTTTTAACTTGTCAAGGATGTTATTATTGGAGGAGGGAAAATGTAGACATTAAACTTGAGTGAAAAAATTGTAACCCTTTTTAGCATCTTGATCAGTTTATTGCTGCCTTGAGATCAAAGGGAGCTCTTTAATGGGGTACAAAAACTCTCATATACTAAGGAAAGGCAATGAGGTTAACTTGGCAAAAATTTTGTGATTTAATTGTGTAAATGCTTTTGTAATTTGTAAATTGTGTTAATTAACCCTTTTTAAAAGAGGATTGAAAAACAAGCATCTTAAAATAGTGTGAAAATTCTTCTCTCAAAGAGAATAACTTATAGAATATCTTGTTCCATAAATTGCTCTCTGAGCTTTTAACACACACACACACACACACACACACACACACACACACACACACACTTACACACGCACATTTGAACAACCAATGAAAAACATTACTCATTTGTTTATGTGTCTGGACTTCTTGGCGTTCTCTCTCCCTTCTCCTCCTCTCACTGCTTCATATGTTTTGCCTTATTTTCTGCACCTCCCCTTTGGTTCTCCTGTGACTCTGTGTACCGCCTTATGGTGGAGCCTGGCCAGTGTCAACCCTCATTCCCATGATGTTTACTACCTCAATTAAATCAGGCTGCAAATGGAATGTGCTTCCAAGATTTCTGTTCCCACAGCAGTCGTTGCTCCCACAAAGGATACATTTGCCTAACACGTCAACATCTGGAAAATCTGTAGCAGTTGCAGCTTATGGTCCACAGTCAAAGCCTTGGTATCAGCAATGCATGAGGCAATGAAGAGGAAGGAACTCCGGACACCAGAAACAATACCCAACTCACCCCTGTGTCCCCTATAGGAATTTAGGAAAGATTTTCCTTTTCTTAATGATTGATCTTCATAAGAGAAGGATCGTAACAGAATTATGGGAATTTAGAGCCATAGGGACCTTTGAGATCAAATGATTTATGTGCCCAATACCTTACTTTAGAGATGAGAACCTAGATAACCAGGACAAAAAAGACCCCTAAACTTGATGACTTTTAATTACCTGGAATTTTTATATAGATACAGTTTGAAATTTGAATCAGAGGTTTTTTTTGTTAACTAAACCATTATACTTACAACCTGGAAATATTACATGTGGGGTGTGGTGTGTGTGTGTGTGTACATTCATGAATATTTTTGATAATACCAATTTTAAAAACCCTTTTTTATCTACTATACAACAGGATCAGAATTGTTCTATGATTTTTGTAGGACTGACTCTATATAATAATAAACAAGTAATTCATTTAATAAAATTCACATATAACTATACAAAATTGTAAAAGTCATGCTGTAGCTGTTAGTTGACATAAATTAATGTTGTATAGTTATTTAATGGTATGTTTATGGATTTTGGTTTTGCACTTTTCTTAAATATTTTTAAGTCAATGAATATCCCCGACTCCAGTCTCAAACATTCTTACATGTCTTTGGAAAACTAGGGGGTCTCAGACAATGTGACTATATTGCCTAGTAAATAAAATAGTCCTGAGTTGGTGTGTAGGCAAGAGATTTGAACCAAGAAAAAGAATTGTGCTCATGTTTTGCCACTGACTAGATATACAGCCTTTGGAAATTTCCTTTTCCTATCTGGCATCATTTGAAAAATTATGTGATTAGCCCAGTTATGTTTACATTAGTTCCAGCTCTAGGAACTATTATGAACTCAAAATTTAAATCAAGGAAAGGAGGTGAAACATCAGTCAAGCAATAAATGTTGTTGAGTTGGAGTGGAGTTAAAGTGGTCATCAAAATTTACAGGGAATATTCACTCCCTGAAATAAAAGTATTTCTTCTTATTATTTCTCTCAAAAATAATCTCCATGGGGGTCAAATGTGGAAAGAAATCTACTTTATTCGTGTCTCATTTTTTCATGACATGCATATTTGGTCAATTTACGAGACACAATATTGAATCTGAATAGAAATTAGGATCCTACAATTTCAACTCTCCGTTTTTTTTTAGTTTGTGAGTTTTAAAGCCCTGATAAAAACCTTAGAAACTCTCTAAAGAACAGATAGCTTTCTTTTGTTTTTGAGATTTTTCTAAGATGATTGATAAATATCTTTATTGCTTAAAATAATTTAAAAAGATATACCTTTTTTTGAGCGCTTAGGTGGTCATATCATTATTGCTAAGGTAAATTCCTAAATTTTTATCATGGCCTTTAAGTCATTGCATGCCCTGGTCCAGTTATGCCTCTCCAGGTCTCTCCCCTCATTGTTCTCCCTGCTGACTACCTTTCCTGGTGCTGGGAATACTCCATGTTACACTCTGTCTCAGGTACATATATATATATTGGTTTGGCAAAAAAATTCATCCAGTTTTTTCTATAAGATGGTACGGAAAAACCTGAATGAACTTTAAAAACTAGATTTAAACCCAAACTTTAAAAAACTAGATTTAAGATAGATATAGATATATATATATATATATCTATATCTATCTTAAATCTACTTTTAAAATTAATTATTTTATTTTATTATTATTATTTTTTTCCGGTATGCGGGCCTTTCACTGTTGTGGCCTCTCCTGTTGTGGAGCACAGGCTCAGAGGCCATGGCTCATGGGCCCAGCCGCTCCGCGGCATGTGGGATCTTCCCGGACCGGGGCACGAACCCATGTCCCCTGCATCGGCAGGCGGACTCCCAACCACTGCGCCACCAGGGAAGCCCCAAATCTACTTTTTTTAAAAAAAATAAAAATAAAAATGTGCATAGTGTCTAAAGTCAAATTGTTCTCTAGGGTTAATAACTTAAGTTCTGAATGTTATGAGAAAAAAAAAGAATGTCTCTGCTGCAAACTTGATTCCTATTCCCCAAATGTGGCCACTTTCCAATCCTTTAGCTACTTCCTCTAATACTGTCCTACTGTCCATGTTTTATCTAACATGTTTATATGCTATTCCTTGAGTTTTCATAAGGGAGTATTACTGACTTCCTAATTTGAGAAATGGTTCTCATAAACCCACTTTGTCCTCCAAACACACACATCTACTCCCACCCCTCATCTTATCACAATTATATCATAATATGAAAAGTCCAAAATTAGTGATTATAATGTATGCTTACACAAATGTGATTTTCAGATGAGTCATGGTTATATTTTCTTTCTTTGTTATATTTTCTTTAATTTTCTTGATTTTTAAACTTTGTCTGGTTTTGCATGTGACTGCCAGTAATTTAGTCCCAAATTACTGTACTAGAAGTCCAAATCTCCAAATAATGTGTTCAAAAATATCCAAGTCTTCTGGGGACTTCCCTGGTGGTCCAGTGGTGAAGACGTCACCTTCCAATGCAGGGGTGAAGGTCTGATCCCTGGTCGGGGAGCTAAAATCTCACATACCTCTTGGCCAAAGAACCAAAACATAAAACAGAAACAATATTGTAACAAATTTAATAAAGACTAAAACAAAGCAAAGCAAAACAAAAATATCTGAGTCTTTAAAAAAATATACTTTTAATTTAAATATTGGTCTTCTGGAGGCTACTGTCTTCCTGCACCAACCTATATGGGGTGCACTTGGGCCCATTGGACAGTTGTCACATGGGGTTTGCCTTTACGTAATCTTAGAGCTACCCTACTCCTTTCTTTTCTTTGTTGGATCCTCTGCTTCTTGGATTCTAAGTCTTCCTCTTCTAAGTTTCCTTCCTTGACTAGTGGAATATATACTCTTAGACTCATGAAAAGTGTGAGTAGGGAAGGGAGTTAATTATCTTTTTTGAGATCTTGTTTTTCTATAATTGTCTTTGTTGTACCTCCATTCTTTATTGAGAGTTAAACTGGCTAGATAATTCTAGATTAGAAGTAATTTTCTCTTAAATATTCATCTTTAAATCTTCCTTTCAGAAGTTTATTTCTGCTATCATATTTTTAATTTTCAGAATTATTTGTTGTTGTGCTACATGTTTCCATGATTTTCATGGCCTCCTTATTCTAAGGATCTTTCTGTGGAACTCAATAACAGTTTTTTTTCTTGAAAGTTCTTTTCTGCTCTATGCATTGTTTCTGTTTCTTAAAAAAATTTAAACTCATATTTAAGGGTGAGGGTGCCACAATATGATTGGAAACTGTGCTCACTGATGGATTTCCCTGTTGGAAAGTCTGGATTGACTGTTTTGCTAGGTGATGTATTTCTCCAGAAAGGAGTCATCTCATTTCCTTACTAAAAGTTATAACCCTGGTTGCTCATTTGGGGAGCTGTTTGTAAAGAGATCTAGTGTGGTCTTGCCTTTCAATGTGCAGAGTTTCATTTATTTAATGGTTCTCAGCATGTTATCCTACCTTCAACTATGACTAGTGTCCATGAGTCCAAAATTTCTCTGGTCTCTATAATGTAAATATCTAATTTTTGACAGGGCTGGGCAATGTCAAATTATTAGAACCAGAGTGTAGAACAATGGTTTCAGGGGCTAATGGGTGGTGGAAATGGGGAAACTTTGGTCAAAAGGGGCAAACTTTCAGTTATAAGATATATTCTGGGCCTCTAATGTATAGCATGGTGAATATGGTTAATAACACTGTATTGCATATTTGAAATTTGCTAAAAGAGTAGATATTAAGCATTCTTACCCCTCACACACACATGCAAAGAAGTGACTGTGAAGTGATGAATGTGTTAATTAACTTGATTATGGTAATAATTTCACCATGTATACTAGTACTAAATTATCATGTTGTATACCCTAAAGATATATCATTTTTATTTGTAAATTATACCTCAATAAAGCTGGAAAAAACTTAAAAATAAAACAGAAGGTTTATTGCTCACTCATACTAAATCATGAATGAGGTTACCATTCTCACTCAGAGTCCCTGACTATGCTATCTACAGCATTGCTGGTTGTGGTAGGAAAAAAGCAAACATCTACTGGATCTTATTTACGAGTCACTTCCACCCATTTACACTGGCCACAACTTGTTATATGACCACTCCCATCCTTAAGGTGGCAGGCAAGTGATCCCCTTCCTGCCACCTAGAAATAGATGTAAACCTGACATTAGTGGCCACTCGTCATGCCTAGGGTCTGATGGATTCCTCTTAAACAGAGTTGAGAACAGACTGACATATAGAAGGCAGGCAACTCTTGTGTATACTGGCCTCAAAATCAAATCCAACACTCCCCAAACACTATCCTCACACAATGCACTATGTGTGCCTGTCGTTGTCAGATAGAAAGCAGAAACCACACTGAGAAGAGGATTCTGGGAAAAGCAGTCCCAGTCTTTTTCTCTGTGATGCATAGGAAACAGAGCAGCTGGAGGTTGAAGCCTTGTTGTCCATAGACGATCTGAGCACATTAGGAAAGTTAGGTAACTCCCTTAAGGTTCAAACAGCAAATGCAAAGCAACTCTTTCTGGGACCAATGTCCCGTGACTTCAAGTTCAATATAATTTTCATCATGATGGTGTGTCCCAGACTTTATACAATTATAATTTGTATCCTACCTTTGAGAGAACTTGTCCTGGTATTTATACCATTCTTTAAACAATGTATTTTCAACTTGGAGGCATTTATTTTAAAAGAAAATTTATGCATAAAAAAAGTGGAAATTTACGAAGAACCATGGTCCTAGACAGGAAAAGCTGTTCCCAGAATTAGAAGGCAGAATCTAGGAATACCAAAGCAGGACAGAGCTATGTCCCTGGTCCCAAGGGACTGAGAGGATACACAAGTAGAACTTGAGAGTAAACAGGTAAAGAGCAGACAGACATGGGGTTCCCTCAATCCTGCAAGAAAGGAAAGAGCTTGAAGAATGAGAAAGAAAGTTCTGCCAGGTATGAGAATGGAAATGAATGACTGAAGTTTGGAACTGAGGGTCTGAGGCAGTTATGGGCCTGTGAGAAAGAGAGTCAGAGTGTGAGGAAGGAGCATCGTTGGTGAAAAGATATATCATGAGCGGGGGGAATAGAGGTGGGATTAAGGGAGATGGTTGCCTAGAGGCATGGGGCTGGAAGTTCAAACTACCATGGACAACGGTTTAGAGAAAGGTGGTTAAGGAGGAGTGAAGAATGGGTATTTTATGAGTCTTAGGTTGATTTTAGGGGAGGGAGGCAAAAAGTTGCTCAGGAGAAGGGTAAGGAATGCCTTTGTAACTGGGGTGGAGCAGTGGGAGCTGTGGGAACCAAGGATGCTGACATGGGCTGGAGAGAAAGTCATGCATCATATCAAAGGAGTCATGGGTTGTGAGACCCTGCTGAAGTAGGCACCTCTGCTTTTCTGAGATAGGCCTTTGAATGAACCATCTTCTGTTAGAATTGGGCAAAGGAAGCTGGCATGAATACCATGTTTCCTCTTTTATTTTCTCTTAATGATCCATGGTTCTCTTCCAAATCCACTCCAGGCAAGGCAATAAACAGTGTAGAGAAAATGTCTTTTGATATATGTTAATTTAACAACATGTGCTTCCTGATACAAAGGGAAATATCCTTTAGCATTTTTGTGGTTGCAATACATACATGGGGAAAATATTGAGGAGGTTCTAAATTGCCCACATTTTTTCACTTTTGTTTTTAGATTTTGCTTCATAATTTAAACAGAAGAAAACAATCAAGAGCTTACATAGTGGGATGTAAATATGAAGATTAGTCAATTTATTTGATGCAAAATAGTTTCAGAGTTTTTCCAGTAAGTAAATGGTAAAGAACTCTTTTGCATTTTAAACAAGAGAATCTTGCTATTGATATAATTGCTTGTTCTTGGGTAGGGGTAGGGGGGATAAGAGGGTCTTTTCTTCTCTTTTCTTTCTTTTTCCAAGAAGAAAGATTGAAATTAGTCCTAAAATCTGTAGTAAAACAGTTTACAAGTTTGCTTAGCTTTATAAAGTTTGCAAATACCTAGGCCTTGGGACCCAATGCCTTAAGACATCTTATTTTATTCTGAAAGCCACCTCCTTTGTTAGAAAGCTTGTCCTTTCAACAAAAGAAAATCACTGGCTGGTAATCTAATCTTTGAAAAAGAACTTGGATTTTCTGGCAACAAAAAAGAGAAAAGCAGTATTGGAAAATAAACTACACTGGAAACTAAAAGCTTCAGAGGAAGGGGAAAAGAACTCCTTAAAATAGTTACACCATAGGCTGTTTCATCTGTTAAAATCCTTGGTACTGGGTGAAAGAGCTTGGGTATTGTGGTGTCCTGTCACCAGCTCCAACTAGGGACAAGTCCAGAGTTCCCTAGTGGGAGGAGGCAACTCACAAAAGATAATTTTTTTCTTTTAAGGATATCCTTGTTCTTTAACTGACAAAAGAATGAGCTTCTTCCCCCTCTTCCCTCAGACTGCTATACTTTTAGAAGAAATAATGACAGCACAACAACCACATTTTTGATTACTCTGGAATAAAGCGTGCTGCATTCTTCTGTTGAATGTAATCATGATGCTAAGAATCTGATTAGACTGTTGTTTTTGCTATTGTCACTGAGTGTCATATTGGTAAACTCTAAAAGCCAGATGTGCCAGGAAGTGACATGGAAAGGACCGGTACTGCTGACCTTTTAGATATTTCCAAATTCTTTTCAGCATAAAGTTTGGATTTTTCAATCTAATATTTCTTAAATTACATTTTTTCTGTAGTTTCCTTTGAAGTATTGTATAAGTCTTCTTGGGCTGCTATAACAAAATTCTCACAGAGTAGGTGACAAACAATAGAAATTTATTTTCTCAGTTCTAGAGAGTAGCAGTGAAAGATTAAGGTTCAGCTGATTCAGTTTCTGGTGAGAGCTCTCTTCCTGGCTTGCAGATGGCTGCCATCTTGTTCTGTCCTCATGTAGCCTTTTCATTGTGAGTGAGTGTAAAGAAAGAAAGAGAGAGAGAGAGAAATAGGGAGGGAGAGACTGTTCTTCTTCTCATGAGGCCACCAGTCCTATTGAATTTGGGCCCTCCTACACATATGACTTTATTTAACCTTAATTACTTCATAAAGACCCAATCTCCAAATACAATCACGTTAGGGGTTCCCTCATATATATGGAATATATATATAACAAATTCTTGTCAATGATGGAAACATGAAAGGTGATCTCTTTTTTTAATATTTGATAAGAGTTTATTGCACGTATAACAACAGTTTGCAAACTAGGAATTTTCAAATACAAAACTGATATGGAGCTCAGAGGCATGACCTTACAGGATGGCTTATAAAGTGAAAATGAGGAAATACCTTAACCTTTACAATGATTGGTTGCTACAATCTGGGAGTTTCCAGATGGTAGGGGATTGGTTACAAATAATTATTTTATACCATTTTTAGGAAGATGATTTAAGTTTCTATTATTATTATCAAAGACATTTACAAGAAATAACCTAGTTTTCACTTATGTTCATGAAGTAAGCTAGATTTAGTTTTGCTTACATTGCTCAGGGAATTGTCAGGTTTGATCTCCATTTTGTATTGTACTTTAACAGAACAGAAGGAGTTTATGTTCTTTTAGAAGCATTTCTCTTAAACTTAGTAAACAGATAAATTGTCCTTCTTGACTCAAAAAAATTTTTTTTACTGAAATATTTAGGACCAGCCATCTTAAGTCAGTATATTCTTTCCTCTGAGAACTACTGAGGAAACACTGGCAAATCATTTATGTCTAGATATTTTCCTCACTATTTGTGCACACCAAAGTCTATCTTTACCAAATCTCATCCTTAGTATTAATTCATGTTACAATTAATAAAAAAAACTCACCTTAATTATTTTCATTTTAGATCTAAATTGTGATTTCCCTATGGAATTTGTAAACATTTTGATTTCTCAAAAACATTTACAGTTAAATTTGTTTAGAGGAAGATTGCTTTTGGGGAGTATTTCCACAAGTAGCTAATCCCAGACATTTTATATTGACTCTTTTAACTTTAGATTTCTAGATATAAATTTTCTTGCTTACTGTTGAATTTTAGGGGTACATTTTTGGGGTCTTTTTGCCTCCTGTAAACCATCTTTACCTACAATTATAGTGGTTTTTTAAAAATTTTATTTTATTTTATTTTTTTATATAGCATGTTCTTATTAGTTACCCATTTTATACATATTAGTGAATATATGTCAATCCCAATCTCCCAATCATCAGATCTTTTTCTGATAGCAATGTATTATTATAAAAATATGAAAGTAACTCTAAAGTGAACACTTGAACTTACATTTTATAGCCATTGCTAAGTTTAAAATATGCAACAGCTTCCATTTGGGTTACACTTAATATTTTTTCAATAAATTCCAGGTCAAATATTTTGTGTGATACTTACAATGCATTTTTGATAGAAAACCTGTCATTAAGCCTTGGCTCAGGAAACTGGGTCATAGCATAGTGGAAAGACCAGTAAACACACTGTGAAATTAGAAGATCAGGAGAGAAGTTCCAGTGCTTCTCCTGTGGGAGGCTGAATTAGTAGTTTAGGATAAGGGATCTTCTCTCTAAAATGAGAGTATTGTTTTGGATGAAACCTTAAAGTTCCTCCTGGCATTCAAGGTCTGTGTTTCTATGAAACACAAGGAAAATGAAGATTCGTTGTCAACCACACAGAAAATTAATAAAAATTGTGGGTTTAGGACCCTGTTTTCCTGACTTGCAGTTAATGGAAATTTCCAGAAATATTAAAGGTCTAGTGTCAACTGCCTTACCCTAATTCTCTTGACAGCATTGGAGGCTTATGTTTTACTTATTTCAGTGGTTGAAAACACAGAAAGAACATCTCCCTTTCAGGTTTAATAGGAAAAAATACCTGCTATATGTCCTATAGAGAGAGTTGTTTTTTTCCTTAGAAAAAAGAGAAAAAAATGATGACTGCAGATGTTTAAGAGGATGGCTATAAATTCAGTGAGCTATAAACAAGAATTGTGAAGGGAATAAAAGCCAATGTCCTTATAGGGAAACCCAGACATGCAAAGATTTGTACATGCGCCTTGCATTAGGGTTTGGTTTTTTAAAGAAGCTTGTGGTGGTACTAAGGGTTTGCCTGTAAAATGAGACATGAATGATGTCTGGAAGATCTGAAGCACAAAGAAGGATCTGAAAGCTCTTGTGTTTACACTTGCACAATGAAGGTTGTAAGCAGATCTTTCTAAACAAGACAGGGCAATTTAGAAGGATTAAGAGATCTGAACTTAGCAGAGTATGTGCTACAATTTTCCTCCTTTCTAAAACTTCATGAAATTAAGTTCCCGGTGCTGATAAACCTAGAACAAAGGGATTTTGAAAGTTCCTTTTAAGGAATTTGCTCTCTATGGCATCTCGTTGCTTGTCACTTGAGTTTATAATATGGCTTCTTTTGTTCCATGAGGCTAATCCGTTTTGGTTATTTTCTGTGTAGTAGCAAACCATTTCAATGAAGTAACTCCCTAAGGCTAGGTAAGAAGGCACACAGATTTTCAGCTTCATTCTGAAGAGAATTGTCTACATATATTCAGAATATAATGGAAAATGCTCTTCAGCTCTTAAGTCATCCTTGTTTTGTCTCCATTCCAAGATAAATTTAGTTTGGGAGAAATTGCAATACAATGCCCACTCACTTTTGATTTATGTTGGAATAAAAAAAAAACAAACTCAAAACATTGGAGTCTTTCTCTTCTGCTGTCCCAGGAGTTCATGTCTGAGGGCTGCATTTCAGGTGAAATCACATCATGATTAGTCCTTTGGCTACTGCATTAAACTAGCACTCTCAAATTCTCACATTCACCCCATTTTGGGGAGAAAATTTCAGCTGTATGGGAAGAGCATATATGTTTTGATACATTAAATTAGCAGTAACCCAGAGAATAGTCATAAGTTCATGACTAAGTTATATAGCCAGACGGTTACATCACTGGGTACCTTACATTTATTAAGAATGCTGCTCAAAACATTACTCTGTACAAAGACGTAGGACTGATTAGCAGATTTTTGCTGATAGGAAATTTTACGTATAATTATATACATAAATATGCGTTATATATTAACATCATTATATTCATAAAATATATCTGATATGTGGATATAATATTAATTCTATAAAATATTAACCATAAAATTATATTAACCATATGACTTTTATATGCATCTTATTCAATGAAGTGTTTTTTGAGCAATTTTATGAATCCAGTACTCTTGTTGGTACTGCTGAAGATACAAAAGAAGAATAAGATAGCTTCCTACGTGTTCAGAGACCTTTCTGAAAGTTCTTTATTACTGCGCTTCCTAAAATGGATGCTCAGCTATGGGGATCCAGATAGTAAATTTATCTTCTTCTATCAAATCTTTTTGGACCAGATTTCCAGTCTTTTGTGGAAAACCAATTTTCCTTGTTTCAATGAAAACATCAGCCACATTCCCTGTGGATATAGAGACGATTAGGAGATTTATGACTTGTTTTGGTTTGAGGAGAAAGGAAAACCTAATCTTAATAAAATAAATTTTATGGACTATGAAGTATCATCAGTATTTTGTATCAATTCTAAGGTAAAGAAAAAACATTCTGAGATGATGCTCTGATGACTGATGGTCAACCACATCATTGACTCTACATTTTTTGGGCTGTGAAACAACTGGAAGTTATCCCTGCCAGGCAGGCTCTATGAAGTGAGCTGGTGGACTTCCCATCCCACTCCCTGCTGGGAGGGTAGTGACCCCACAAATACTATTCCCAATAGTTTGAGATTGTTCACACACTCCAATTTTCTTCCATATATAAGGTAAGACACATGATTTTGTCCAAGACGTATATTCTTACTATGTGCCTCACAATCATCATTTCTATCTTCTTTCTCAAGAAAACAGTTCAATGAAAAAGAGGGTTGGGTGGAGTGTTGGTTAGAAAGAGCAGGAACAGGAACAATAGAATTTTTTTTCTATAAAGCACAGTTTGACACTTTAAAAAAAGAGATCTCCAGTTGGTATATCAGGATCGATCAGTAAATCTTGGAGCTGCATTTGTTAGTTCTTTAGGACAGATAGTGCCCTGTTTTTCCACTTTGCCATGTTCCTCTTGCCAGTCCCAAATCCCCCACCTCCCTCAGGCCCATCATCCTGCAGTTTGTCAGGATTTCTAGAAAATGAGGAATGCAGAGTTGTGTCACCAGTGACTTTAGATCAGCACATTCCATACCACCATGTGTTCCCAATTATCTCCAGGATTTGATTAAATGATTACAATAGGCCGTAGACTCAATTTTAAGTTAAATCCTAAGATACGATACTATTAGAGTAATGCATTTAATGAACCTGTGGAATTCTCACCTATGAGTGAATAATATTGTTTTACCAAGTCTACTATGAGATTGTTAGTTTTTACTTAATATGTTTGAATTAATTTTTACATTAATGAAATAACCATTATAACTCCTTTAGGTAAGTTGTCCTATTTTTCTTTTTTTGACTTTTAGTGGTTTAGCTCTAAACTGATGAGATTTTGCTCATTTGTATAGATTACTTTATGCATTCACAATCACATAGGAAAATAATTTCCATCCATTCATTCAGCAAGCATTTATATCTGTTTTCTAAAGGTTCTGCTTTATCAAATTAATACATACGCATGTCAGTCAATAACATGGAGGAGTATGAATCAGAGCATCAGCCTCCTTTCTTCCTGCCCCAATTAGAAATTTATATCCCAATGTGATCTTGATCTCTATACATCTTTTGCTTGGTTTCACCACTTTATCCAAACAAAATCTACCAGTTTCCCAGTATGAATGATGATACTCATCTTGCATCTCTTCCTCCAGATATTGATAGCTGTATTATTATTTTGTATTTGTCAAGTGGTTAGCTTTGTAACTACCATAAGCCTCCAGTTCTTTTTTCCGTTAGCTTTCTACAACTCATTTTAAGGTAAGAATATAATTTCCCCTATTCTTTCCTGCATACTGTCTCTCTTCTTCCTCGTAACAGAATAATGGTATGACCTTTATTTTCACATCCTCAAGATTAATAGTCTGTCTAGTAACCAAGATCAATGAATCCCCCCATATTCTTGGTGTGAAAAGATCCAGATTTTTTGACTTGAAGCATAGATTTTATAGGGAGAGTTTGTTGAAAAAGCTGTCGGAGAGCTGTGGGTCCCACCTGATTCACAAAACTGAAAGTCTGAGCCTCTTCTGCCTAAATGAAGTGTAGTGAGAAAGGTTAGAATAGTATTGCTCAGAGGGTCTGATGGGTATAAAGCTGGATGACACTGAGCATCAGTGCCTGGTGTTTTCCTGAGAAAGTCAAGGATCCTGTAATAGACTTAGTGGGAAATTACGCTGTCTTCTGGGAGCAAAGCTAAGGGTAAGTGAGTGTTTTCCATGAATTAAATGTAGTCCAAGTGGGAGAACAAGCCAACCCAAAGCAGCTGTCTCTCCTTCTAAAGAGAATCTCCTCCAATAGAGAGTTCTGTGTAAAGTAGACTGCTGTAAAACTAGAGCTGAGGTGCAATCAGCACTGCTCATGCCAGAGAACTTATAACTGGATGGGCTCAGCAGAGGAGTTCCAAAGCAGTCTCAAAAGTGTCCATGAGATAAAGAGTAAGCTTTAAACTTCTGCCAAGCCTGGAGAGCATGAAGATAACTTACAACCATGCCAGCCAAACAAAGAATTTTCTGACTCCCCCTTTATCCTTGGAACTTCTGATGCTCCAGACCCAAGGATTTCAGGAACAAGACACAGGGAATGAGAAAGAGGTGAGTGAGAAAGAAGACAGAATCCTATCTGCCCACCTTCCTGGATGCAGGTTCACATCTAAAGGTAGCTCCAACTGCAAAGTGGCATTGCTGGGGAGTAAGTCTTATGCTGGAAAGAAAATTAACATGGTGATTATTGATACTATGAGCATTCTAATGTCTGGATTAAGATTATACACTGTGATTTAACAATTTAGAGGGAACTTCTATGCCTTGGGAGTATCCAAAGAAGTAATGATATTGTTACTTTGCATCCAATTACAAAAAAAATTTTTCCTCAAATTTTCAAAAGAGCAGCAAAAGGAAAAAAAGTAAAATTGCATTTTGAATATACCCCTGAGTTCCCATTTTTAATATATGAGTTGTAATAAATGCTGTTTAATTCTAGTCCAAGTATTTTCTATAATTATGTATGGTTCTTTATAGGTATACTATCACAAATCCAGAGTCACTTAAAAAAGATTTTTTTTCAGGTCCAAATCAAATGTCTTCTCTTTTCTTATAGTTCATTAATTGATCTAAATGATTCAGTATTTTAATTTCCTTCACCTTTGAGATTCTACATTTGTGTGCAAATTTTTAAACATGTTTTTCAAGGAATTTCTGATTATTTTTCTTTTTTATTATATTATTTGCTTACATCATATTTTTCTCATACATTCCATTACAAAGAATCCTGTTTTCCCAGATAGCATCATCTTAGAATTTTCTTTTTTCTTCCTTCTCCAATCTGCACTGGTTGCTCTTTAGTACAGCTATACTGCTGATGTTTTAGGATATCGTTTCATTGCTCTTCTGGTTCAGAGTCACTGGCTTTTCATTCCATGTCTTTCCCTTTTTTGGTTTACTACCTTATTTGTTGGGATACATTTTCAAGTAACTTATTTGTTGGGAGTAAGCTCTCTCATGATTTACATGTCTAAAAACGTTTTATTCTACATCACTTTCAACTGTAGTTTGGGAAGAACTTATCTACTTGATCAGCCGTGATAAATTAGATTATGCTGCTTTAACAAACAACCCACAAACCTCAGTGACTTAACATAACAAATATATTTTTTACTCAAGCTGTGTGTCTAGTGCAGATTGAGGCTCTCTATAGTCAGAGTCTGACCCAGTGGAGGCTCCATCTCAACAAATGCTTCCGCAGTTATGAAGGCAGGGATAAGGGAATAGTGTGCACTGGCTCGGAAAAAGGCCATCTGGAAGAAACATGCTGACTTCCATTTGTATTTTACCGACCCAGAAAGTCACATGACCATACTTAAGGCAGGTATAAGGGAGCATGACACATCATGCACCTTCCATCTAGAAGTCATATAGTATATGACTTTCACTCATATTTAATTGGTCAAAATAAATGCCAACAGCATTTACTTTGACCACATGCCAAAGTGGAAAGTGATATCTGACAACATGTCTGGAAGGAGGGGAGAACTGGATTATTTGTGAATAGTCACAGTACTATACACTGCTTAACAATAAATTTCTCTTTGATTTTCAGGGCATTTATTCCATTGTCTTTTAGCATCCAGTGAACTTTTGACTGCCATTTCTTTGCCTGTGACTTGTGTACCCTGACAGGGTAAGACATTAGAATTTTCTTTTTATCTCTGGTGTTATAAAACTCTTTCATGGTGAGATTCAGTGTGGATACCTAAAAATTTATTTTACTGGGCATTGAGTAGGACATTTTAAGACTGAAGTTTAAAATCCTTCAATTCTGAATGAATTCTCAGATTATTTCTTCAATATTTTTTTCCCTTTATTTCTTTATTTTCTCATTCTGGAATTTTTACCAATTTACTTTACAGAGAAATAGAGCTTTGAAAACCTTATATGAGGATCAGAAAAATGAAATATAGTAGAAATTCCTATGAGCTTAGGTGAACAGTGAAAAAGAAAACCTCATAGGTAAGAAAGTATCATAAAGAAGTAAATGAGTCAGTAAGCACTACCCCTCTTGCTTTTTCAGCAGGTTTTATGATTCCATTGGACATTATCTAAAATCTTTTTCACCAAAATATTTTAACTCTAATTTTTATATAATGGGTATGAAGACTAAATTATTGAAAAACAATAAAAAGATACATTACTCACTATAGTGGAAATTGTTGCTTAAGTATATCTATCCTATAAAATAAGAATAATCCATGTCAAATTTTAAACACAAAATATTTATAAGTGTAATATCCAAGAATTATATTACATTTATTTATTACCTACACCCTGTGTCAATTAAGGATATTTTCAGATTCAAGTAAAGTAAAACCAAGTAAAAATGGCAACAGATGAAAGTAAAAGGATAATTATTATCTGCTTAATAAAAAGTGCAGCGGCAGAGGGTCTAGGATTGTTTTTTGAAAGTTCAGTCATATCATCTAGGGGCACAGCTTCTTATAGCCTTCCATTTCACCATTTTTGAAGGTTTATTTTTCTAGTGGATGTGGATCACTTATTATAATAGTATTACTTACATAGGTGGTAGCAATTAGGTAACTTAAGAAAAAACAGCTAATGCATTTTCCAGAAGTCAAAATTATAAACCTATGCTAAGGATTTTCATCTTCAACAGAAAAATGGGCTCATTTTGCTGGGCCATGTTTTGTTCAAGACCAACTGAATCTCAACTGAGTACAATGCTCTATAAGTGTCAGGTCTGAGGTGTATGAGGGAAACAACAATCTTTTTCCCCTCCACACTCCTAGTCTGGTGACCGTTGTTAGGTCCTCTTTAGTAGTATCATTTTATCCCCTTGGGACCCAGCAGTTTGGATAAATGCTAACCTAAAGGTTTCAGATTCTATTCTCAATGTCAGATGACTTGAGAAACGTTTAGTTTCACTCTGTTCCAGGACTCAATGCCAGGAACAGGAGCCAAATGCAGTTGGATTGACATGAAGGAAATTATATTCTTGGGGCAACTTAGCAGAAATCAAGGTCCATGGAGCCTGGGATTGAATAAAATGCTAGAGATATGGTGGCAAAAGTTACAGAATGAACTTGCCAAGAAGAAAATAGACTGTCTCTTGTAAAGAATCATTTCCCCCCTTTTGCTTCTATTTATTTGAAAACCAAATGAATGCAATGGTTCTTTTCTTAATTTTAGAGCTAACAGGGATAGACAAAACCAGATCAATAAGCACCACAGCAAGAAGGGATTATTACCAGGTTGAACAAGTGTGTTCTTTACATTTAAGGTGCTGCTTTGTTCTTTTATTGCATTTATATCCACCCTATCCCAGAAGACATTGTATTTTCACCAGGTACATGCATGGACTTTTTGAGTGGTATTTCCAGAGATTAGTTTATAAATAAGTCATTTGAGATGCTGGAAGTGTTTTTGTTTTTTTTTTTTACATATCTGAAACCTGCTTCAGGAAAGAGAGTAGCCAAAGGAGCACTAAGATTAAGGGCACTGTGTCTTTTGCCTGCCTCTGTCATAAACCGACTATGTAAATTTTGGCAAGAACACAAGCTCTCTAGACCTCAGTTGTAATGTGATGGCTTTGAACCAGACAGCTCTAAAGTCTTTCCAGCTTCATTAGCCTGTGATGTCAAGACGATGGATGCTCTCAGGCTTCCCTTTGGTACACATCCCATGAGGTAATACGGAAGCACAGGACACTGAACTCTCCTCCTCAGCCTGGCATAAAGCATAGCTTTGGGGGGAAGAAAAGAGGTAGTTAGCTTTTACTCTGTCCTGCCCCTCTTACTTCACATGTTATCATTTCTAGGCTAATTTCATGCTTTAATAACTTCTGCATGAAAGTTCTTAGAATTCCCCACAGGCCTTTGGCTTGACTGTCAAGTGTGGGAATCTAAAATCCAGCTTCCTTTGCTCTTTTCACTTTTATTCTTCTCTCCCATAATGGTTTAGATTATCCTATGCCGTCATATTCTGTTTTCTAATTCCTCTTCAGTGTGACAATCCTACTGAATACATTAAACTGCACACAAGAGGTATGCAAATACAGATTCCTCAACTACAGACTTATTCCATCATGCCCCAAATGACCTTTTTCCTCAAAGCATGAACAAACTGGACTGTGCTTGGAAGAGCTCAACCAAACTGTTTTTCCAATATCTCAGCTCAGAGGCTAAGAAATGAGAAGGACCAACATCTAAGCTTATGCATTGAGATAAATCTCAGAAGGCATATAATTAAAATTCTCCAGACTGGGGGTGACTCAGGTCACATGAAAACTCCTGTCATAACACCTTGATATCTGCAGCTCGGTATCACTTAATGGGCTCTTTTTCTTATTTCTCTCTCATTTTGTAGGCTGATCCTAAAGTTCCTGCTGACACACTGTGACAATAGCTCAAGGTAGTCAACGGTTTGTATTCTACATACATTTATTTAGTTTTTAATTTGTAAATTTTAATTAATTTATTTTTATTGAAGTACAGTTGATTTACAATGCTGTGTTAATTTCAGGAGAACAGCAAAGTGATCTGGTTTTATATATTTATATATATGTATATACACACACACCTATGTATTTTCTTTTTCAGATTCCTTTCCATTATAGCTTATTACGAGATGTTGAATATAGCTCCCTGTGCTATACAGTAGGTCCTTGCTGTTTATTTTATATATAGTAGTGTGTATCTGTTAATCCCGAACTCTTAATTTATCCCTCCCTCACCTTTTTCCTTTGGTAATCATAAGTTTGTTTTCTATGTCTGTGAGTCTATTTGTTTTGCAAATAAGTTCATTTGTATCATTTTTTTAGATTCCATATATTGGTGATATATGATATTTGTCTTTCTCTGTCTGACTTCACTTAGTATGATAATCTCTAGGTCCATCCATGTTGCTGCAAATGGCATTATTTCATTCTTTTTTTTATTGTAGTATAATTGCTTTACAATGTTGTGTTAGTTTCTGGTGTACAAGGAAGTGAATCAGCTATATGTATACATATATCTCCTCCCTCTTGGACCTCCCTCCCCACACACCCATCCCAGCTATCTAGGTCACCACAGAACACTGAACTGAGCTCTTGGTGCTATACCGCAGGTTTCCACTAGCTATCTATTTTACACATGGTAGTGTATTTATGTCAAACCTATGGCTGAGTAATATTCCATTTTATATATATACCACATCTTCTTTATCCATTCATCTGTCAATGGACATTTAGGTTGTTTCAATGTCTTAGCTATTGTAAATAATGCTGCTATGAACATTGGGGTACATGTACCTTTTCGAATTAGAATTTTCATCTTTTCTGGATATATGCCCAGGAGTGGGATTGCTGGATTATATGGTAACTCTATTTTTAGTTTTTTAAGTAACCTTCGTACTGTTCTCTGTAGTGGTTGCACCAAATTACATTTCCACCAACAGCTCTACATACATTTATGTTTGATCTGTGAAGAACAAATAAAAGTGGATCTTACCCCAAGTTTTCTATGTATTTTGTTGGAATTTCTTATCACACAAGATAGAACAAGTTCTTGGTAGATCAGCATCAATAAATCACTTTTACTGATTGCCTATTTTGTGCAAGGCACCACAGAGAAAGCAGAGAGTAATAAGATGTGCTGGTGAAGAGCTCATAATCTAGTAGGGAAATAATCAGCTCATCATAAAAAAAATATAAAGTACTTGTGGTTGGCAGAATAATGCCTCCTCCCTCAGAAAGTCCACGTCAAAATCCCTAGAACAGTGAGTATGTTGTATCACCTGCCAAGGAGAAATAATTGATGCTAATCAGGTGACCTTAAAATAGGGAGATTATCCTGGATTTTCCTGGCAGATCCAATACAATCATGAGTCCTTAAAAATTAAAGAAGGAGGCAGAAGGGGAGTCAAACTGATGTACAGTGAGAGGGATTTGACTTGCTGTTACTGGCTTTGAAGATGGAGGGAGAGGGCCACGAGCCAAGGAGTGTGGCTTACTCTAGTTGCTAGAAAAGATAAGGAAACAGATTCTCTGCAAGGGCCTCCAGGAGGAATGCAGTCCTGCCAATAACTTGATTTTAGCCCAAGGAGACGTGTCAGATTTCTGACCTACAGAACTGGAAGATAATAAATGCGTGTTGTTTCGAGCCACTAAATTTGTGATCATTTTTTACAGCAGTAATGGCAAACTAATACAGCACCATATTATTAATGCCCAATGAAAGGGTAAAACAATCAAAAGAGGGAGAGACATGTGCATGAAAGTATTTTTTTGAACTCCAAATCCTTATTTAAATGTGGTTTCCATTCTTAGCTATTGTAAAAAAATACATTTTAGAGTATTTCAGTTCTCTTCAGTATATGGCTAGGAGTGTAAATCTTGACCTGTTTATGTGAGATAAAACTCTGGTTCAATCACTTTAGAGCTGTGGGATCTTATTAATTTTAAGCTCTCAAATTCTCTAAGCATCATTCTTTCTTCTCTTGAACACAAAACAAGTGTATAAGTCATATATATGCATGTATAGTGATATATAAATTCATATGCATGCAGAGTTGACCCTTGAACAGCAAGAGTTTAAACGGGGCAGGTTTACTTACATGTAGATTTTTGTCAATAAATGTATTAAAAAATTTTTGGAGGTTGGTGACAATTTGAAAAAACTCACAGATGAACCATATAGCTTAGAGATATTGAAAAAATTAAGACAAAGGTATGTCATCATTGAATGGAATATATGTAGATACTAGTCTATTTTAACAGTTACTACCATAAAATATACATGAATCGATTATGCAAAGTTAAAATTTATCAAAACTTGCACACATAAACACTGACAGAGCATACATAATGTCATCAATTACACTAGGCAAACATAAAGCAATTATATTGCTGCTTCTTCACTATCAGTGCATGAATCATTATACCTGTAAATAAATATGAATATCTTTTTCACATTATTTTTTCATTTTTGGTGTCTAGTGTTAGTAATATGTATAACATCTACAGAATTTTGTATCATATAAGACAATATTGATGTAGATACTGATAGATGATTCATCTTGTAAACAGACGATGTAAACTTATGGTATGTGGTTGACTGTTTATGTTATCAATAAGGCTTCTGGTCAACAGTAGGCTATGAGTAGTTAAGTTTTGGGAGAGTCAAAAAATATACAGGGATTTTTGGCTGTGCAGGGTTTGGTGCCCCTAACCCTGGTTTTGTTTAAGGGTCAACTGTAAATACATATGTGTATATATGTGTGTGTGTGTATACATATATACACATATATACATATGTCTATAACACATATATAATATAATATATACTTGTATAATATTTATATGTATTGTATATATAGAAGTATATGTCAGTGTCCAGTTAGGAAAGAAGAAACATTCTATATAAATATAATACTGCCTTTACACAAGTACTAGAAGGGCTTAGAAGCCAAACAGGAGCTGGTGAGGCACCCTGGAGATTAGCCACAGCAGGAAGCCACCAACTTCCCCAGGGATAGAATGGCAACAGGAGGAGGTGGCATTCCCAAACTCCAGATCCTGGACCCATGGTGGGGCATTCTATGGAGGGTGCTGCTGGGTGGCACAAATGCGGTACCCAGCGAGAGCTGCAGTTTGAAAGGAGATTACTGCTGCCTGAGGCAAATGGAGGGAGAATTGCCTTGGCTTCACTTTCCTTCCACCCTCCAATCTCACACCAGTGCCTCCCACAGGCTGAACCCAGCCAGAAACCACCAAAAACAGTGCCTGGGAAATGCAGCCCTCCGGATAGGGCAGAGCAGGATGTAGGGGAGAGATGGATCTGTAAGCCAATGGCAATAGAGCTGCACATGGACACAAAAATAGTCCCTATGTTATTGGCTTGTTTGTGAGGATTAAACAATCTGAACTGTGTGAGGCATTTTACGGCACTACTTGACTGGCACACGGTATGTGTTCAATCGATGTTTGTTATTGTTATTATTGCTTTGAGTTTGATTGCATAATTAAAGTAATGAAGGTGATGCTGAAACGTCTCACATAATCTAAGATTGTAAACTATTCTAAACGCTTTTAAATCTATTAATGTTTCCTCTGGGGGGAGATTATCAATGTGTTGACTTTGTAAGCTGACAAAATGTTGTTGAAGCATGCTCCAGAGAAAACTGGATTAGGGAGACTGTGATGAGAAATATATATCTGCTCTTCATCTTTGATTCCTGACATGGAGCTTCTAAAACCCTTGGAATTTCCTGATTGATGGGGTGAGAGGAGTGTCTTTTGTTATTCATAATAAGCTCCTTTCAAACATACCTAAATTTATACTACTGAGGCAACCCTTGGTGGACCCCAAAATAGCTTCTGGATGGGGGCTGGTTGCTAGCGGAACCAACCACGTAATTAAAGGCAGGGAGAGGAGTTGGATATTGCGTTCAATCACCAATGGCCAATGACTTAATCAGTCGTGTTCAGGAAATGAAACCCCCATGAAAACCCCTAAATGATGGGGTTTGGGAAGCTTCTGAGCTGGTGAACATATTGAGGTGTTTGGGAGGGTGGTGGGCCTGGAGAGGACATGGAAGCACCAAGCCCCTTCCCCCATACCAAAACCTATGCATATTTTCCATTTGGCTGCCCCTGAGTTGTATCCTGTATAATAAACCAGTAATAACAGTAAATAAAGTGCTTTCCTGTATTCTGTGAGTTGTTCTAGCAAATTATCAAACCTGAGGAGAGCATCATGGGAATTCCTGGTGTATGGGAGCCCTGGGCCTTGCAGTTGGCAGTTGAAGGTGGGGCAGCCTTGTAGAATTGAACCCTTAAATCTGTGGAATCTGATGCTACCTATAGGTAGTTAGTGTCAGAGACTTGGAGAAGTGGTGTTGGAAAAGACACAATGTATTTGGTGTTTGAAGAAAAGAGCCCTCTTATTTGGTGTTGAATTGTCAAGTGTAAACACAGCACAGAGGGACACAAAGCTAACATGAGGTGACTGGTGCAAACAAATCTTCCCCTTGCTCAGCTATACAATTTTTGCTTTGAACACATGTTGGTGAACTATAAAAATAGCTTTTAAATCATCTTTTGAAGAATATTTAATAATAGTACTATGGCTATCTCTTGGGTTTATTTAACAAACTTATCTACTATATCGTTAACATGGAAAATTTAATGTCTTGCCAAGTAAAGTATACATGCAAGTCATTGGGAAAGTGTTTCATTTCTATCTTTTTGCACATTGCATCTAGTGTTTGCATTAAAAAAGACTCAGTGTCCTTTAATTTCAATCCATTTTTCATCTTCTTGAAAACATCGCGTTGTGTCTGAGATCCTAGTTTATTTTAGGCCACTGAAAATTCGTGTATGTGTATACTGGCTACTATCATGTCTATCTTTCTGTATTTCTGCTGAACTCCAGACCCACTTTTAGTTAGTTAATGGGCATTTCTACTGGGTTTTCCAACAGGAAATCACCCCCCAAAGGCAACACATCATTGGTAACCTCAAATCATTTTTTCTGCTCTTGCAATTCATATCTTGGTGTATAAAACCATCTTCCTCCCTCCCAAAGGCAGACATAAAGCATCAAAATAATGTCTCTCACTCCCTCTTGCTTCCCTCATCTGACCTTATCCAAACAGTCACTAAATTACGAGTCGACCTTGTTCAAATGTCTCCAATCTGCTTCACCTTCCACTCTTGCAACCATCACCGTAATTCGGTCTCACGCCATCTCTTGCCTGCCTGCCTGACTGTTCAAGATTCTTATCTGATCTCCTTCCTTCTAATCTGTCCCTTTTCCCATCAGGCTTTTTACTGTACAATTTGAATATTTTCACAAACATACATGTGATCACAACTTTTCCACATTTAAAAGTATTTATTCCCTATGGTTTCAAGTTAAATTTCAAGCTATTAGGCTAGCCTGCAATAATGATGAAATCTGTCATTGATTAACTCTTCCACATTATGTCCTGCAGGTATCCTTTGCTAAATGTAACAATATAAACTTACTTTAAGTACTCCATGTAAGTATCCCTTCCTCAAGAATGCCTTTCTTGCAATTGCAATCTTATTTAGATGCTTTTCTTTTTTCTGGGCAAATCCCTATCACTGCAATTATTTTACAGTGCTCTCCTTTTTTTTTTTCTTGTGTATCTGACTTCTTTGACCATAAGCTATTTGGGACAGTATCGTGACTTATTAGAGTCTGTTTTGCAAGTGCCTAGAAATATGCTGTCCAATATAATAGCCACTAGTCACGTGTTTATTGAGAACTGAAATATAGCTGGTCCAAGTTGAAAGGTACTATTCATGTAAAATACACATTAGATTTTGAAGACTTAATCCAAAATAAAATGTGAAATATCTCATTAATCATTTTTATATTGATTACATGTTAAAATAAAATTTGGAATATATTGGATTAGGTTAATTTTATTGCTAAAATTAATTTCACATGTTCTTTTTATTTAATGTGGCTTCTAAAAATTTTAAATTACATATGTAGCTCATGTTTGTGGCTCATGTTAAGCTTCTACTAGACAGCACTAGCATAGACAATAACAGGTACTCAAGGAACATTTTCAAGTGGAAATATGCCTCTGAAAGAACACTCTGAAAAAAGACTAGCTGTATGAATGTGATCAGGGGTACAAAGTGAAGGAGAGGAGAGAAAGAAGAATAGATCACACACTCAGCAATGTACTGGGGATTGAATAGCCCAAGAAGGAGGAACAGGAGCTCCCAATAAGTTGTTTTAACCTAATCATGCTGGGGGATGAATCTGAATTTGAATTCTGAACCATGAGAGTTAGAGAAGGATTTTTGAGACAAATGTATATGTTAGTTAAACATGAACTAACTAAACGAATGCATAAATTGAATGAATGCATAAATTGGTCTGGAGTACCCTACAAACCCTTAAAAAATGTCAATCAAATATTTTTTTGAAAAGCAATGATCAGACAAAGACAAATAGAAAGGGGTATCAGATAAGAGCAATGTGATTTTGGAAAAGGGAATGAAAGAGACCAGCAATTAATGAGCAATATAGTAGAAGAAAATCTCAGAAATATGATTAACATTCCAAGAGAGGTCAAGAAATGTATACTATGAAGCATTTCAGAAAATATAAAGGAGCCCTTGGAAGTTAAAAATATGTTGGTAGCAATGAAAAACTCAGATGAGTCAGAAGATAGTATTGAGGAAATCTAGAAATTAGAGCAAAAAGACAGATATAAAGTGGGATTAAAAAAGGTTAAGAAAATTATATGATCAGTTTAGGACTTCCAACATCCCAATAATAGAGGTTTCAGAATGAGAAAATGATCAAAGAAATATATTTTAAAAATAATTTCAGCACAAAAGAACAGAGGTTTCCTAATTACAAGGGCTCACCAAGTGTCCCACACCATAAAAAAAAATAGACCCAGACCAAGAAAAAAAACTGTGAAATTTAAGAGCAATTGAGGCAAAGAAAATCCTGTAGAAGCTTCCAGAAAGAATGTTTTATGCAACAGATGAAGTATTAGAAGGTCATCAAAGTTCTTAATAAAAGGTTGGAAATCAGAAGACATTGGGGAAATACTTTCAAAACTCTTTGCAAAAATGATGTACAAAAGAACGTTTATACCAGCTAAACCAAATATCCAGTGTGAGTTTAGGGATAAGATAATTTAAGATATGCAAGAACTCAAAAAAATTGTCTTCCATAACCATGAAACTTTTTCAAGACATTGTGTTCTGCTAAAGTCAGGGAGAAAACCTAGAAACAGGAAGCCACTGGGTCCAGCACAAGAGGGAGGTAGTGGGAATTCCCAGGAAGGTGGGAAAGAAGTCCCAAGACTACAGCTTTGCACAGTCTTACATCAACCACTTTCTATTTGCAGCACATCAGAATGAGCTGAGAAAGACGTTTTTAAGATGGAAGTTTTAGGATGCTAAATGTGCTTAACTGTACCATACTGAGAGGAGATTCATATGTTTCGGAGAGCATCTGAAAATAAATCAAAGATAAGAAGGGAGTAAATGAAACAACAACAACAAATCAAGGCAAATATGAACTTCAGGGAAAGAAAAATGTTTTTCAGAAAGAAAAAATACTGTCTACATTACTCAGCTTATGATAGATAATACAATATTGATCTAAACAAAATTACAATACAATTCTCATGGATTGTTGGGGGCAGAGTGAAGTTTGTGTGTGTGGTGGGCTTATGGGGTGAATGAATATGAACAAAGTAAATATTTTTCACAGAAAGACAATTAGCTGAAAACATCTAAAGCTTAACATTTAAACATACTATTTAGAGACATAGATGCAGTATTAGGGTTCCCTAGAGAAGCAGAACCATTAGAAATATATATATGTATATATTCATATATATATATATGATTTATTATAAGGTATTGGTTTACATAATTATGGAGGCTGAGAAGTCCCACGATCTGACATCCCCAAGCTTGAGACTAAAGAATGCTGGTGGGGGCTTCCCTGGTGGCGCAGTGGTTGCGCGTCCGCCTGCCGATGCAGGGGAACCGGGTTCGCGCCCCGGTCCGGGAGGATCCCACATGCCGCGGAGCGGCTGGGCCCGTGAGCCATGGCCG
>NC_041214.2:144050173-144082044 GCF_002837175.3 Physeter macrocephalus
CAACGGGAGAGGCCACAACAGTGAGAGGCCCGCGTACCGCAAAAAACAAACAAACAAACAAAAAGAATTCAGGTGGTGTTCCAGTCCCAGTCTGCGGGCCTGAGAGCGAGGAGTGCTGATGGTGTAAGTCCCAGTTTGAGGGCAGGAGAAGACAGCTCATCGGTCAGGCAGAGAATGAATTCTCCCTTCCTCCATCTTTTTGTTCTATTCAGGCTACACCCACATTAGGAGGGAAAGCTACTCTGCTTTACTCAGGCTTCCAATTTAAATGCTAATCTCATCCAGAAACAGACTTACAGATGCACCCAGAAATAATGTTTAATCAAACACCTGAGCAACCCCATGACCTAGTCAAGTTGACACATAAAATTAACCATCACAGATGTAAATATAACGTTTATCCATTAAAGGATATTTTCCATATCCTCTGGAAAATATTAAGCATCTACTCTTTCTCATAACCAGTCTTGTAGAACTGTTAGAGCTTTAAAAAATGGCTTAAACAATGTGAATGAATATAATTAACTAACAAAGTGTTTGAACTTGCATGCAGAGAACCGCTGCACAGTTAGAGCATGCAGACACAGTTAAATAGGGACAAAATCTATAGACAAGGCTCAGTTCACAGCCCCTGCCAGTGCCTGCCAGAACAAACAGTCCCAACATGGTGATACAAAGCCCCAGCCTCAGGTTTTAGGGAGAGCCATGGTTCAACTCTCAAACTTCCACTGATGGGGTCCAAGACATCTTGCTCAATTTTTAAAATACACTTTAATAACCGAATGTACCTATAGGAGCTTTTACAGAGTTTCTAATTTGTACAAATTTGATGCAGCGTCTCTGTGAAGTATGACTATAAAGTAACAGGGTAGACCTGAGAATAAGCCTGCTGCAAGGCACCTATTATCAAATAATAATAGGGAGCATTACTGAATACTTCGTAAACGTGAGACCCTGTCATAAACCGCTAATATATATTTCCTAACTCAGTACTCACGTGAGAAAAAATGAGAGGTGTATGCAATTATTTCCACTTTATTGATGAAGAAATTAAGGCTCAAGATATAAAATAATTTGCCCAAAGTTCTACATGTGCCTTCAATCCTTGGACTATAATAAGTGGTGATTTTTTTCAGAGTACTAATTTTGAGAGGTGTTACATTTACTTCATTGATACTTCTGCCATTTGCTAAAAGAATTAAAAAGTATATGAATTCCCACTCCAGATTTGCCTTTCATATCACTCTTGAATATTCTCAACAAGCAGATATTTGGTTCTTTAAGAATGGATTTGATTTTCCTTTATATACGAAGTCAATTGGAGCCAAGCCTGATAAAGTAAATTGATAGTTCATTTGGATAATGCTATTTTTTTTTGGTCAAAAACTACATTTGTGAATAGAAAGCATGTTTTGTGACTAATAAATCTGCTTGCGAAGAAGTCCTCAAAGAAAAGTTCCAAATGTGTGGTGAGCAGACACTATAATAAAAATATATACAACCTCAAGTGACAATGTTTTGAATGACAATATACATTTGAATCCATATCTATCTATCTGTCTATCATCTATCTATCTATCTATCTATCATCTATCTATCTATCTATCTATCCATCCATATTTGTTCAAAACTCCTAAAGGGAAACTAAGGAGCATATTCTCATAGTTTCCTAAAGGGAAACTATGGAGCAGGTACACCATCACACTTTTCACAGTCTTGACTTATGATCTGTTTCTGGAGGAGCCATCTTTTCTGCCCAGTCTCCTGGAAAGCAGGACATGGTCACCTTCACTTTGCCTTGCATTCCCTAGTACCTAGCTTTTATGTAGTACCAAGTGCTTGATCAATAAATACTTGCTATGACAGGCATAAAAAATATTCTATGCTTTTACACTAAAAATATTGTAAAACATTTGGAAATGCATTGCTGTTGCCCTTCAGTAGTTAACATACCTAAAAAGGAGTGAAGTTATAGTCCAGAGGGCATTTCCCAGCATCTGGCCCTCTCTGCTTACAGTTTCCAAGTTCTCCTTAAAGAGAAATATTATGACTGCTGCATTGCCACATTCTAAAGTAGAATCTTATTTTTGAAATTTCTTAGTCATCTTGTTTTCAGAGTTTAGTCTACTGACCTGTAGAGTTCCTACAGATCATGTCTTTTGATTTGTGCTTGTCAATAAATGTTAATGAACTTGTTTCCTGGGATGATTGTTTTAAAGAGCAAAACTGAATGAATCCATTAAACCCTAAAATCATTATTCTCTGAACACAATAATTATTTTACATGGTTGATTGAATGAGATACAACTAAAGCTTTAAGTACAACTATTGAGGGAAAAAGTGAGGCACCACCATGAAGTTAGACTTACTTCCTAGATGTTGTTTGCCTGCTGATTTTGCTGTTTCATCTGCAGTTTGGTGACAGGTTACTGGGTCTATTGCTGTGCCACCGTGACTGGAAGGTGGCTCGTGCATTTTGTTCACTGTGATAGGCATCTTATACTGGTTAATGAAACAAATAACCTCACTCTGATGAAATGCTAACATTTAACTAATTATTTCAATGGTGATACAGGACCTATCTACTCATCTCCTGGGTGGCCCATCCCATCCTGGTTTTCTTTGTCAGATGTATTATTGGCTCTTTCAGTTTTCTGTAAATGAGAAAGAATCTTAGGTTAGTATCATTCCAGTTTTCAGCTCTCAGCACAAATTTCCAAATTATGGCTAAAAGGTGGTGAGGACGGCTAAGTGCTTGCTGTGTGTTTTTATTATTCTCTTATGGACCTATATGCTTGTTTCATTTTGCTATCTCTAGTCTTAATCAGATGCGGAGTGGCTGAGAAGCAACCCTAACTATAGAGCTCATTAATAGTGAGAAAGAAGGTCT
This sequence comes from Physeter macrocephalus, assembly GCF_002837175.3. NCBI lineage: Eukaryota > Metazoa > Chordata > Mammalia > Artiodactyla > Physeteridae > Physeter > Physeter macrocephalus. The sequence goes on from NC_041214.2 coordinate 144,053,064, forward strand.
TGCTAGAAAGACTAATCATTTAATAAAGGTAGTTGTCTCTGGTTCTTTATTAGCTTTAGTAGTCTGAATTCTTGTTTACACCTCATTGATTAAACCTCACACAGTCCCTCCTCCAAATCAACAAAGACGTGAATGATGCTGGAGAGAACATCGAATGGCTAGAAGAATGAACCCTTGCACCCTCATATATCAGGGATAAGACAGTACAAAGAAAGAGACAAGAATGTCTTGGGTAGAGATGAATTATCTTATGTAAGAGAAGTCAAAACATTCTACTCCAACTCTCATTTCCAAATCATATAGAAGCCTGGGCGGAGACAGAAATATTTGACTTGGCTGAAAGGCAGACTGACCTAGGGAATAGGATTAAACTGTGCTTTGCACGATGTGGTTTAAAGCCATTATTAAAAGCTGGTACAAATACATCTCATAATATGTAAGAGATTGGAAAATACAAGCAAGCCTAGCCTTGGGCAAAATGTTCAGGCAGAGACCTTTTTGATCTTGTAGTTCTCCTCTTCAACTGCTTCTGATAATGGTCTTGCCTGGTCCCTGTCATCTATCACCAAGGGGTCATGATCTGTAATTGACACACTAAAATCTGGATGGCCCCAAAGACTTAAGAGAGTATTCCTCCTGGACAATTTTTGGAGATCAAGAATAGGGTTCTTCAGCATCTTGAGCTAAAAGATGCCTCCGTGGACATATCCACAAAGATGAGGAGATTCTTGGTCAGGATTCTATTTTATTTTTTTACATATTGTAAGTCAAAACCACATAGACATTCATTACATGTCTTCTAATTGCCGTCAGAGAAAAAATTACCTCTGCTTCTCCTTGTTTTCTGAAGTTCCTTCCACAAAGGGGTTAACATGCCTGAAATAGCTTTCACTTTATTGTTACTTGTTTAGGAATAAAGAAAACACAAAAAAGAATAAAACCCACGGTCTCTTTACTTCTAGAAAGTTATTTGTGAAAGTTTATTTGCTTCTATTGTTCTCTCCAGGAGAGCTTTTAGTCACTGGAGAGTTGCTGTCTGGTTTCATGGACAGTGACTTAGTTTAATAATCAGGGAGATGAGGGACTGAATTGCAGCTCAGTTGCTAACTGGCTTTGTGCTGGCTCTCAGCTTGAATGTTCTCATCTGTGATGAGGGGGCCATAGAGCCCTCCTAACAGGGTCCTTCGGAGCATCTGCCAGTAGACAGCCTTCAGACTTGAACTGCAGCATGGGTTCTTCCCGGGGTCTCAAGCCTGCCCGCTTACCATGCAGATTTTGGACTTGCCAGCCTCCATAACTGCATGAGTCAATTCCTTGAAACAAATCATCAAATCATTCTCTCTCTCTTCATGTGTATATAAATATGTATGTTCATATATATATATCTCCTGTTGGTTCTGTTTCTTTGGAGAATCTTGACTAATACAGATTTTGGAAGTAAGAAGCCTGACATTTGGTGAGTCTTCTTTAAACCCGCATCCTGTCACCTTATTTCTATGTGAGACAAAGGATGATAGTTACCCTTTTTCCATTGCTCATTTTCATCCTCTTGGTTTAAGTCAGAGAGGCAGGAGAACTGGATAAACACTAAAATTTTAAATGTCTTAGCAGTCAATAGCCAAGTATATGAAAGATTTATTGGGCACCAACCAAATATTTGATTTCTGCTTGTTGACTCAAAATTTTAGTTGATTTGTTTATCAATTATCTCTCTCATATACTCAACAAACATATAATGAATCAGCATTACGTTCCAGACAGTGTGAAACTTGCAGAGAATACACAAATAATCCTCTAGTGGAAAGATACACATGCAAACCTCTATGATATTCATCGTAATTAATATTTAATGAGTGCTCATCCTTTTACATTAATTACACCTCAGAATGACTTTATGAGGTAGGTGGTATTATTATATTAATTCTACAAATGAGGAGTAAGAAGCAGAGATTGACTAACTTGCTTAAGGTCAAATAGCTGTTAAGGTCAAACAGCCAAGATCCTGAAGGCTCTTAGCCACGTCAGTCTCAGCTGGGGGATATGGGACATATGAGCAGTTCTAAGCCTATGAAGATGAATCAAGTGTCACAGATGAGATCATCTTTGAGCTGAGAGGGTTAGAGGAAATAAGGAAGGACATGTTAATAAAGCCCTGGCCAGAAATGGCTTTATGTGCTACTGTACCATCTTGTGAGATGAGAAGACATCTAAACCTTAAAAAAGGTTTTTAATGATAGAAATGAACTTATTTACAAAACAGAAACAGACTCACAGACTTAGAGAATGAATTTAGGGTTACCAGGGGGAAGGGTAGGGGGGAAAGGGGTAGATTGGGAGTCTAGGATTCACATGTACACACTGCTGTATTTAAAATAAAATGTCTTTCCATGAAAAAAAAAAAGAATAAGTTTCAGAACTTTTACAGAAACTACTGGGGGGAAGAAAGCTCTTTTTTTCTGCCAGACTCCATGCTGAAGTGATGTGTGGAAATACCGGGACCCACCAAGCAGAAAAAGTCCCAATGACATTATTGAACTTCTAGATCCAGCCTTGCCTGAAGTTCTTGAATTTTTAGTTTTATGAGCCAAGAAGTTTCCTTTTCTTTTTCCTTTACTTTTTTTAAAGTCATTTTAAATTTGGGTTCTATTACTTGCAAATGCGAATCCTGACAATACTTCAACAGTATATATTGGTTTTGTTTATTTGCTTGTTTTTAACCTTGGTCTGTAAGCTAGATGTGCTTTAGGGAGTAAACATTTATATAGCAAAAAAGTAAATAAAAAATAAAAAGGTTTTAAATTAAATTCTCTGATCTGATTTGGGTTTTAGGAAAGTAACTCTGGCAGCAGTAGAGAAGGAGAATCAGACAGGAATTAGACCAGGGAGACAGGTGAGGGAACTCCCAATTGTCTGGGTAAAGTTGATGAAAGGCTGAACTCAGGCTTCAGGACTGGGAGGAGGAATGAGATGTCAAAGGGGTGATGAGTGGCTGGGATAATTTACTGGTTTGAGGGCTTGCAGGTGAGAGAGGAATCCTGGATGACTGCTACTCCTCCAGACCATCTTTCTACTTGGGGTGACTAGAGGAATGATGATGCCTTTCTCTGTAATAGTGACTGGGGACAATGAATAATCTTTTATTGGGCAGATGGTTAGGAGGATTTGATAAGGAACTCATGGACACCGAGGTGGAGATTCCATTGGTCTGTTGACTATGTAGATCCAGACCTCAGAAGAAAAATTAGGGAAGGGATATTAATGTGAGAATCATCAGCATTTAGGAGGTGGTTGAAGTATATGGAAATAAATGGGGCCAGGGAGCATATGGACAGAGGGGAAAGAAAATACTCAAGGTCAGAGCCCTGGCAATCCTAATATTTTAAGCGTGAGCAAAAGGAGGAGGCAACAAAGGAGACAATGAAGTGGGAAATAAAACAGGAAGGTCACTGTCCTAGAACGTGAGGAACGAGGATGTTTCAATAGTAAAAAATATTAGTAATCTATTAATTACATTAATAATATTAACAAAACCATCAGTAACTATTGCAGTTTTGTGCCACGGACTGTGATGGTGGTTTTACTCACGCTGCTTCATTGAATCTTCATAACGATCCTAGTTGCTTGTAATTATCACCTCTAAACTGAGGCTCCAAGAAATTAAATAATTTGTCTAAGATCACACAGAAAGCAAGTATCAGAGCTGGGTTTTGAAATGTAGGGAACTACTGTTAAAACTTTTGCAAACTCTAAAACAAAAAAAGTTAAGAACTAAAAATAATTTGATACATAAGAAATGATGGAGACAAAAACCAGATTTCAATTGGTTGAGGAGAAAATGGGAGTTTTAAAAAAGTGATAATCCAAGTACTCTTTGTAGAAATTTGATTGTGAAAGTGTGAAGGGAAGGGAAGAGAGTTTCTTTTTTTTTTACTTTTTTAGAATAGTAGAGCTACTGCAAACTAAAATGCAGTTAATAAACTGAAGAAATGGGAAGTTGGTTCAGAGAGAGACATTAACCATTTCTGAAAAATGAAGTTGATAAAATTCATAGAATTAGTGAATGGCATAAAACACTTACCATGAAAATAATATTGAATTTTTCCTTCTGTATTTAAACTCTATTTGAACATTTAAAAAGATAGTAAGTGGCTTTTGATCACTTTATGTTTTTGCTTTTTTTCTGTTTCATGATTCTTGATCTGTGAATGGTGATATATATGACTGCATTTTCTTTATTTATAAAAAGTTATCCATAAACCTTCTTACAGTGCTTGATCAGCGGTCTCCCAAGTTTCATTTCTGTGTATACAACTTTGCATTTTGCCACAGTGGAGAGATTTATGAGTGGACATCTTTCCATCCAGTGCTTAGAGACGCTTCTCACATTTTAGCAGTTTCAATTGACAAAAGAATTTCTTTTCCTCTTAGATTTTCCCCAACTGCTCAAGAATTTGGAATGGCTATATGGATGAAACAAATGACTCTTCTGACGTTGGATGTTGAATGGCTTTACTTTCTCACACATTCTTGGACCTTGGAGTGTTTTTCTCGTGCAGGGCCTGTGACCTACAGATGGCTGTGGTATATTCAATACATTGAAAAAAATACAAAGATGTTCATTATTATATTATTCTACATTTTTCCTTCTTTTCTCGTGGGATTGTTTCACAATGGCTAAATTTAGTGGTCATCATTTACTGCAAAAAACTGGTGGCACAGGGATTCAGGGTACAGAAATTTATCTCAGCAGAATGGACTTCTAAAATGCCAATCCATATAAACAAGGGAATCATAAATTTTAGTAAAAAGTTGATACATATATATCTCAGAAGGAAAAATGTTTCATTAGACAGTGTAAAAACTTTTGAAGGAAAAGTTATTAAGAAATGTTCTAGATTTGAGAGTGAAAATATACAGTAAAATAATATTTTACATCAAATAAGTAGGAAATTATATCAGAAATTGTGATTAGTAACAAGAAAATGAAATCAAATACATTTCACTTTAAAAATTATTTTTATATTTCTGGGTGAGCCGATTATAACGTATACTTGGAAACCAAATATTAATGTTGATCAATTGTGGAATAGAAGCAAATAAAGTTTTGTGTTGAAGAATGCTGATATCTTCAAAAAAGCCAGTTTTGAGATTACTTAGTTTTTTATTTTGAGAAGTGATAAAATATTAGAGCATCAATATCAGACTTGCCTGATAAAATATTTTCTTCCTGTTGAATAATCACTTACTAATACCAAGCCAAAATTTTTCTAATTTTGGTTTGGTTTTGAAACACATCTTCACAGCTAATGGGTGTTATAGAAGGACTCATAATAAAACACACTCCATAATCAGGAGAAAGGTTAAGGGGAGGTAAGATAGTGGTTAAGTTCAAGGGTTTGGAGTTAAATAAACATGACTTCAAATCCTAAGTTTTACTGTGTGACTTTAGGCAGGCTTTAGTTTTTCTATTAAACTTTGCAAAGACTTGGTTTCTTCATATGCAAAATGCTGATGTAATACTGCTTCAAGAACTAAAGTCTACCACCTTAGAAAGAACTCAGTAAGTGGTGTGGTTGCTTTTGGTCAAAACAAAGTGGTCCAAGTTGCGGAATTGTGTTCATCAAGCTGATTGCGGTCAGTTATTTTGGAGCCCTCGGGGGCAGGGCTGAGGTAGGGATGTAGGGAGGCACACAGCCTTTTGTGGGAGGTGGGTGGATACAGAGTGGGATAAGAACCTTCCCAAGAAAGCCTGACTCTTTGGGATTGGGTGGAGAGTTGGCAGTGGAGTGCTGGTTGAAGGAGAACTAGTCATTAAACTCAATGCTCTTGCCCTGTTCCAATGACCACGTAAATGAAGAAATGGGAGGAAAAGTAAAGAGATTAGTATGTGGGAAGATGGTAAACAGGATGAATATGGGCAAGGGGCTTGGAATTAAGGTGGTGGTGAAAGCAACTACCTAATACGTACATGGGAAAAGCATTTGGCGAGTCGACAAATGTGAACTAGGCCGCTATAAGTTATAAAGTTTACAAATGTGTGTTATTGGCATTACGATGTTGAGGAATGGGGTGGGACAATGTAACATCAGAGCCAATTTTGTGAACTTATGACCTGTGCAGTCACACAAGACCTTGTGCTTACAAAGACCCGATACTTAGTTTAATGCTTTGCTGCAGCCATCTTAGAATTCTTAATATTTTTGAAAAAGGGGCCCACATGTTTATTTTACATTGGGCCCCAGAAATTATGTAGGCATTCCTGTGTAGCATGCCTAGTTTAGATAAATGGGTTTTTTAAATTTTGGGGGTTTTTTTTAATTGAAATATAGTGGATTTACAATATCGTGTGAGTTTCAGGTATACAGCACAGTGATCCAGTTTTATATATATATATATGTAATGAATATATATATTATATATAATGAATATATATATATATATTAGGTTATTACAAAATATTGAGTAGAGTTCCCTGTTGTATACAGTAGGTTCTTGCTGGTTATTTGTTTTATATACAGTAGTGTGTATATGTTAATCTCAACCTCATAATTAGAATAACGGTTTTTAACCAGAGTGATTTTCCCTCTCACCCTGCCCAGGGACACTTGGCAATATCTGGAGTCACTGATGATCGTCATACCTGGGGGAACAAGACTGGCATCTATTGGCTAGTGACCAGGGATGCTGCTAAGTATCTTTTAATGAGCAGTGGAGTACCTCGCAATAAAGAATTATCTGGACCATAAGTGTCAGTAGTGCTGAGGTCGAGTAACCCTCATTCAGTCTGATGGCAGATTTATTAAGGGCAGATTTATCTATGGATCTCTGGACAATGTTATTGTTACCTAATTGGGAAGGTGCAAAGTTAACTGGTAAACTTCAGGGGAACTAAACTCCATACAGTACTGAGTTGCACCTTTGGTATAACATTCCTGCTAATGGAAGGACGTATTTTTATAACTGAGTCAAGACATCATAAAACTGAACTGACTTGATGCCAAAGAAGACTCATGTGACTTGGCACCTATAATTAGCCCACCAGCAGCACCTGTGTAACTCTTATGATCCTTATTTTTTAAATCGGCAATGAAAAGATGGATTCTGGCTGACTGGTGAGAAAGTTTCTTTTCTAAGTGCCAAATCAAGATTCTTGCTATAGTTCACTTCTGGGTCAGTTTCCTCTTAGCTCGGAGAAAACATCTCACTCCCTTAAGTTCATTGGTTAAAACAATACTCTGCAGAAAGTAGGGTTTTCTTAAAGATTTTTGGAATAAATATTGCAGCATGTAAAGAGGGCTTTGTCAACTCCTGCTCTGATGTTTTTGTTCATTTGTTCTCGTGGATTACAGAGATTGAGCCAAATAGCCTTGCACATTTGAGATTATTTTACATGAACCATAACTGTGGGTTTCCTCCCTACGTAGGCAGGATTGCTTCAGCCACAGGGAAATTATTTTATGGTCACAGATCTGACACCTACATCTAAGGGTCAAGCCAGAAATGTGGATATGTATGGCCAGGGACATAAAACGGAAACAGATGATGGGAAGTGGATTGATTTATTAACAAGACTGGAAAAGAAAAGTAAGATGCGTGCTGTAATTACTGTGAGGCCATCACGGTGGATTTATGTAAGAGAGTCAGCAAGGTTGTTTTTAAATTTTAATGTTAGATCATGGAGTTTTTCTTAGCATTTCTTTCTCAGATGTTTCTTCCCACTTGGCATGAGAGTTCTTTATCACTCTTCTGGTAAGACTTAAGGATTAATTGCAATTAAATTACATTATATCTGAGGGAAATTTAAATGTAGTCGTGGATTCTAAGTCTGATTTCTCTGCTTTCCAATCGTTTACACATTGGTTGTATGGACTTGTAATCCTATTTGAATTTTAAAAAGTGATTTTCATGTTATTATTATAATGACTATTTAATAGCTATCCTAGAACTCAAGACCACAGAGAAAGTTCACACAATCTGGAGTCTCTCAGGCCCTTCAATACCTGAAATGTTTAACATGAAGAGATATTTTACATATTAGAAGTACTTATCATCCCTGATAAAGTCTTAGGACGTCTACTCTTTACATATAGTACAAATTAAAAGGAATAAAACCAGTCCTCTTAAACTGAGTAATTTTAGTGTATTATTTATTGTCTTTTTCCTATGTGGACAAGTCAAACTTTGTTCTTTGACACGTTTATGCTGTTTCAATAGTGTTTTTTATCCCTAAAGGTATAGAGGAAATAACTTACATTATTGTTGATTATTTTTTTCTAAGTTAATTATAGTTTAATTATTCTTATCTAGGGAGGTTATTCCTCTCTAAGAAATTTTTTCTCTCTGATTAAAAAAATAAATTCAGAAGTGTATTAGTCAGAGCTCTCTGGAGAAACAGAACCAATAGGATTATAGAGAGATATATAAGAGAGGAGATTTATTGTAGGAATTGGCTCACATGATTATGGAAGCTGGTGAGTCCCATGATCTGCCATCTCCAAGCTGGAGAACCAGGAGGCCCAGTGGTGTAATTCAGTCTGAGTCCTAAGGCCTGAGAACCAGGGTAGGGGAAGGAGGCGGTAATGGTATAAGTTGCAGGCCCAGTCAGATTCTGAAGGTCCAAGGACCTGGAGCATTTGTATCTGAAGGGCAGGAGAAGACGGATGTCTCAGCTCAAGCAGAGAGACCTCTTCCAGAGATACCCTTGCAGATACACACAGAAATTATATTTTACCAGCTATCTGAGCATGCCTTAGCCCAGTCAAGTTAGCACACGAAATTAACCAACACAAGATGTTAAACTTGGAGAGATAATTCTTATAAACCATTCCATGTAGGAAAAGGAATAAGAAAAAAATAAAACATATTTTCTAAGACATGCGTTCTTTCTCCCCAAATTATGTTGAATTCCTAACCCCCAGTACCTCAGAAAGTGACTGTATTTTTTTGTGTGTGTGTGGTACGCGGGCCTCTCACTGTTGTGGCCTCTCCCGTTGCGGAGCACAGGCTCCGGACACACAGGCTCCGGACGCACAGGCTCAGTGGCCATGGCTAACGGGCCCAGCTGCTCCACGGCATGTGGGATCTTCCCAGACCGGGTCATGAACCTGTGTCCCCTACATCGGCAGGTGGATTCTCAACCACTGCGCCACCAGGGAAGCCCAGAGATAGGGTCTTTAAAAAGATAACTGAGTTAAAATGAGATCTGGAGAGTGGACTGTAAGCCAACATGACTGATGTTCTTACAAGAAGAGGAGATTAGGACATGTACACAGAGGGAAGACCATGTGAAGACACATGGAGAAGATGGACAACTGCAAGCCAAAGGGAGAGGCCTGGAAAAGATCCTTCCTCCATGGACCTCAGAAGAAACTAACCCTATAGACACCTTGATCTTGGATGTCTAGCTTCCAGAACTATAAGAAAATAAATTTCTGTTGATTAAGCAACCCAGTCTGTGGCATTTTTATGGCAGCTCCAGCAAACTAACACAGCATATAACTAGTGTTCAGCATGGACCATGGATTTTGTTTTTATTTGGTATTTTTAGCATCCATTGCAGTACGTTGCAAATAACAGAACTTCAGTAAGTGTTTTTGTTGTTGTGTGACTGTTTGGGATGAGACAGGAAGAGGTATTTGTCGCATAAATGACCAGATATTTATCAAAACTTCATGTCATCACCCACAGTTGCCTAATCAGGGTCTACATGCCTCAGTCCCCTTGCATCTAAGTGGGACATTTGTTTATTTCTCCTTGTCAGAGTATGCTAGGGTGCGTTTTCCTGATCAAAGATGGAAAAAGCACTTATGCCTTCTGCATTGTTTTTTCCTTTCTGCCTTTTGGATGTCAAAGCCCAAGGCAACATCTTCCTGAAGATTATGGATCTTTTATCCATCTGAATCCCTAAGTGAGTGAATGGAACAGAAGCACTTTCCTCACTCAATTAGCCCTCATGATAAAGCATCTTCAGGGGACTGTTACTTAATTGAGAAATAGCCTCTGCTGTGTCAAACCACTGAGATTATGCAGTTCATTTGTAAAGCAGATAGCGTTACTCTTAAGCTGTATAAAAATTGTTGTATTCGGTGGGTGCTGCTGTAATAAAAACCTAAAATATATGGTACTGATTTAGCAAATCAGGCAGCAATCAAAGAGAAAACTTATGCTACAGAAAGAACCATGTACTGTAACGGCAAAACATTAAAAATGTTGCGTAAAATTTTGCCTGTAATACATTGGAATGCCAACTAGTTGTTTACTAAGCTTGTAGGGGAAAAAGGTTGGAAAGTCAGCTATTTATAGCTTATGTTGGTTGTCATTTGCTGAGTTTAGCAAATTATCACAAAGAAAGCGATGAGTTCAAGCAATAATTGGTTTGATTGAGAGCATACTTAGAAGAGCTTAAAATTTTGCAGGAATTTGGGGCCTCTCATACCAGAAAGGCCTCCATTGCCCAAATGGGAAGAGAGAGACCTAAAAACCTTTCAGTTTCAAGGACCCATTAACACTCAGCACTACATCAAAGATCATATGAACTGTGGATCTTCCTTGCCATCCTATTGGTATAGTGGCAATGTAGCCCCCACGGACTTGAAAGTGAGAACTCTTAGGCCTAAGAAACCAATGCACAAATCAGGTTGAGGACAGTATCTAGAAAGAACTTTGGGTTTTATTATTGAAACATGAACACAAAGAATTCAGGGTAGGGTTGCCAGATTTAACAAATGAAAATGCAAAACACCCAGTTAAATTAAAATTTCAGATAAATAATAAATACTATTTTCGTATAAGTATGTCCCAAATATCATATACTATATTTATTATAGAAACTATTACAGGGAGCATGCTTATATTAAAACATCATTTGTTGTTTATCTGAAACTCAAATTTCACTGGGCATCCTGTATTTTATCTGGCAACCTTAATTCAGAGGGCTTCAGTCTTTTGAAGGGAACTATATTATGAAGAAGCCATGAGCCCAAACAGAGGAAATCTTTTGAGTACTGGAGCCTTTAAACCAAGACTTGGGCTCCAAAAATTGTATGAGACTGAAGGGAGCTGGGAAATCTGAGAAGCCCACGAGGAAGGCATTACTTCCTAATGCTTACTTTAGAAGTGACCACAGAGAATAAGGCTTAGGAAGAACCTTCCAGAAGTCGGAGCCAAGGGCTGCAGAGAACAATGGACAAGGGCATTCCTTGATGTCTACTTAAGGAAATGCTTCCAGTGCTAAGGCATTAACACCTACAAGAGGTTTTCCATTATTTCTCTGTATGTTGCTGTTGGGTCTCCTATTTTTCCTCGTCATGGATGATAATGATCATGTGCTAAACTTGCTTCATCATTTTATTCTGATTGTGGAGAAATGAGTGGATGTGGGATGATAACTTGCACTTTATGATTTTCTAGAGCAGGAGGAGCCCTATCTGGACTGGAAAGTAGAAATCCTAGACTTTGAGCTGGATGCCATCACTGGGTAGCACTTAAGGTGGTTTCCCTAGAGAGAGTGTAAAGCTTCTCTGTGTGGGAAAGGTCTACACATAGGAATTTGGAGGCCAAAAGGGCTGAAAAACCCAAGTCAGGGATTCTTTTTTCACATAGTGTATGCCAGACTTGGCAGATTTTTCTGTCCAGATCCAAATGGTAAATATTTGATACTTTACAGGTCTACAGGCAAAATAGAGGACATAATGTAGGTACTTATATAACAACCATTTAAAAGGATAAAACATATTGTTAGCCTGTGGGTCCCACAAAAATAGACAGTAGGCTGGATTTGGCTCAAGATACGTTTCTGACCCTCTATATAGAGCTGATGTTAGAGAACAACTTCCTGCCCGAGGATTTTATTCCTTAGGTTCCCTTGCATTATGGTAGGGTCATGTGACTACTTATGACCAACAGAATGTGAGCAGAAATAAGTGTGGGTCATTTCTGGTGTAACGGTCCACATTTTCTTTCTTACTCCATCACCTGATTGTCACACACAGGATAACCTGAGAAGTCAACAATTAAAAATGCAGAACAAAAATCAGCTGGCCCCCTAATAAAAAGAGCAGTTGTCTACAACCCAGGAACAAATGCCTTAGTATATTATGTGAAAAAGTAATACTTTTCTGTTATTTAAGCCATTGAAATGCTGTGTGTTTTATTTATTACTGCATCTGGTGTTGTGCTACTTAAAAGACTGCTCATTTCATAGATATGTTCCAAGATTGAGTCTTTATTTAAATTCTGTATCCCCGCAGAAGCCTAGAATTGCTATCCATTAAAAACAATTTTTTTTCCCATATTAATTTTGACAGATCCTAAATTGTGTTCACTTTTTTTCACTAGTACATTGGATCCATTCTCAGTCAGATTAGTTCATATCACATTTTAACTGGCTTTTGACTTATTTAATCGGAGATTTTTTTTTTCCAAATCAACACACAAATTATAAAATTATGTCTTAAAAAATATGTTTAAGTGACATAATAATTAACTGTTAAGAGAGGAGTTGATGAGCAGTGGAAACTTTGAAGCTGTATCTGGTATCTTGTTTTGTATATGCGTCCCTTATCACTATATCGGTGAGAAATAGGTCACCATATAATATCCCCCATGATCTAAATAGAAAATACAAACAAATGAACAGGAAGATAATTTTTCTGTACCTTTCTAATTTATACACTTGTATGCTCATTAACTCGAAAGAGGGGAAGAAGACCCTTAGTGAGACATCTGCTCCTTCTAGCATCTCCACTGCTCTACCAACTCGACAAATATGAAGTAAAATTTGATGTCATTTGTGTAAAACTGAAATGATAAACTATTCATTAAAAGGATCAGAAATCATTGAACCTTAGAAGGGGTGCAGACCCAATACAGAAGAACGTAGAATGATGAAGTTAGGGAAACTGAGATGCTCCTAAAGTAACTAAACATATTTGTGGTATCACCAAACAAAACAGATCAGAGAATTAAGGATGTCTTAAGACTCATTCAATGCATATGGGAAAATAAGATCCACAGTTAAATACAGGGTCTGTATTTTCAGCATCTAGCTCTAAGCAAGAAGTAGTTTCCTGGTACTCTTCCGCAGCTAAATATCACTTTCCCTTTGCAATATCAGACAATTTGATACACACGATATTTTATTTTATGTTGTTTTTAAATTGAAGTATAGTTAATTTATAATATTATATTAAATTCGGGTGTACAACACAGTGATTCAATATTTTTGTAGATTATACTCTATTTAAAGTTATGACAAAATAATGGCTGTATTTCCCTGTGCTGTACAATATATCCTGGTTGTGCTGTACAATATATCCTTGTTGTGTATTTATTTTATGCACAGTAGTTTGTACCTCTTAATCCTGTACCCCTGTCTGGCCCCTGCCTCCTACTCTTTCACCACCGGTAACCACTAGTTTGTTCCCTATATCTGTGGGTCTGTTTCTTTCTTTTTTATGGCTGAGAAATATTCTATTTCACACACACACACACACACACACACACACACACACACACACACACACACACACCCCAACTTCTTTACTCATTCATCTGTTGATGGACACTAACTTAGGTTGCTTCCATGACCTGGTTATTGTAAATAATCCTGCTACAAGCATTGGGGTACATGTACCTTTTCCAATTCCTTTTTTTTTTTCCTTCTGATATATACCCAGGAGTGGAATTGCTGTATCACAGGGTAGTCCTATTTTTAGTTTTTTGAGGAACCTTCACACTGCTTTCCACAGTAGCTTCCAATTACTTTTTTTTTTTTTCTTCTGATATATACCCAGGAGTGGAATTGCTGTATCACAGGGTAGTCCTATTTTTAGTTTTTTGAGGAACCTTCACACTGCTTTCCACAGTAGCTGAACCAATTTACATTCCCACCAACAGTGTACTAGGATTCCCTTTTCTTCACCTCTTTGCTAATATTTGTTATTTGTATACTTTTCTTTTTTTTTCCCACTTCGTCACAGCTAACTCTTCCCCCTCACCATATCTTCAAGTCCATGTTTTAGTAGGTCTGTGTTTTATTCCTGTACTACCCCTAGTCTCTTCATGACATTTTTTTTTCTTAGATTCCAGTACGGTAATTCTATTTGTAGTTTTTTAAGGAACTTCCATACTGTTCTCCATAGTTGCTCTATCAATTTACATTCCCACCAGCAGTGCAAAAGTGTTCCCTTTTCTCCACACCCTCTCCAGCATTTATTGTTTCTAGATTTTTTGATGATGGCCATTCTGACCGGTGTGAGATGATATCTCATTGTAGTTTTGATTTGCATTTCTCTAATGATTAATGATGTTGAGCATTCTTTCATGTGTTTGTTGGCAATCTGTACATCTTCTTTGGAGAAATGTCTATTTAGGTCTGCTAGCCGGGAGAAGTCAAGTTTTTCTTTTTTTTTTAGGTTACCACTTTCAAGTCTCAAATAAAAAACCAAAAACATGAAGCAGAAAAGTAATTCCATCAGCATTTTCCTAACAATCATTATCAAAAGCAGAATTAGAATAGATCTGATGTCTGGCTAGTGCCCTCTCCTCTGAACAAGAAATTACAAAGAAATTCAGGTTACAACCCAGTTAGAGGGATAGTCATAGAGGTATAGACTATTAAAGCTGGAAGAGCTTCAGAGTTCACCTGATCCAGGAACCTTATTTTAAGAGAAAGATTCTAAGGTCAATGTGTTTAAATGAGGGTCTTAACTAAGACCACACACCACCTAGTTAGAGACTGGAGAGTACAAAATCTCAGGTCCCTTATGTCAGTGTTTCCCTTTGATAAAATATATACTCCCAATATGTGGGTTTATCTGTGGGTTTTCTATCCTGTTCCATTGATCTATAGTTCTGTTTTTGTGCCAGTACCATACTGTCTTGATTACTGTAGCTTTGTAGTATAGTCTGAAGTCAGGGAGGTGTATACTTTTTGATGATAGCCATTCTGACTGGTGTGAAGTCATATCTTTCTGGATCTGTCTCCTATGGCAACAGAAACAAAAACAAAAATAAACAAATGGGACCTACTTAAACTTGAAAGCTTTTGCACAAAAAAAGGAAACCATCAGCAAAACCAAAAGATAACCTACTGAACGGGAGAAAATATTTGCAAATGATACGTCCAATAAGGAGTTAATATCCAAAATATATTACAGACAACTCAATATCAAAAAAACAAACAACCAGATTAAAAATGGGCAGAAGACTTGAGGAGACATTTTTCCAAAGAACATATACAGATGGCCAACAGGCACATAAAAAATGCTCAACATCGCTAGTCATCAGAGAAATGCAAACCAAAGATACACAGGCTATTTTAAAATATAATTTAAAGTTATGGGTTTAAAAAAATGTATAATATATTTGAATGATCACACTGTGTAGTCCCAGAGTTTCAAGGGGTGTTATTTTTCTGTTGAAATATTTACTTCATCATCTGTAAAAGTTATAAAGGGATAGACCTAGAAATAAGCATCAGAAATATGGGTAGATATGTCTTGCATAATCATGTGAATATGTGATGTAATTAGCGAAGCTCAGAACAATATAAATCATATATTTCAAAAAGAAATGATAAATACTATGTTCCTAAAATGGTAAGAAATTTCAAACAAAATTCCAGCTGGTAGCTACCCTCCTGAGCTTTTCCACCTATCTGGTGCCTTCAGGTTCTGAGGCTTTATGGAGCCAGGGCTCTTAAGGGATTTCACATCACCACCTTGGTGTCCACTTTCTGTGGCCTGCTAATTCAGTTACCATTTGTCCATGAGTTTTCCAACTTCTCGAATTTTACTGCTATTTTATCCTTCTCATTACTTTTATTTTTGTGGGTGCATGACCTTTGTGGGAAAAAACCCCCACAACTTTTATTGACATATTTGTAGGGTTTCAGGAGAATGTGGAATCAAATATCTATCAAATCCACCATGCCCATTAATAACTTCAGAGTATTCTGTAATAGAGGATAAACACATTTTGATGATGCTGGAACCTGAGTTTTGAATAGGCAGAGTAGTTTTTCCAGAGGGAAATGTCTACATTTTATCAAAATAACAACAATCCTCTTAGGAATGATCAGGATCTAACCACCAAGCATTTGCCCCTAAATTACTCATGTCATTAAAATAGAACAGAGTACGGTTAATAGAATCCATCCAGGCTTGTTATAAACAGCCAGGATCTTACATGGGGAATTTAATCTCATTCTCCTGGAATCCAAATCTTGTACCAATTTACTCTAGGCTAGGAATGTCCTTTTGTTTTCTCTTAAGAGGAAAAACTATGAAAATGTAATTAGACAGTTTGTTTTTGGATATTTTAGATTTGGTGGAGACAGCACACTTTTTCTCTAGAGAGCCAGATAATAAATATATTTGACTTTGTAGGCCAAAATGGCCTCTGTCTGTCATTCAAAAGCAGCCATAGTCAAGAGACAAACAACTGGCACTTCTGGGGTGCATTGTTATAGCCTGATGGCTACACAAGACCATGGATACATTTTAAATGAAGCATTTCAGAAGCCACATAACAATGTAAGAAGACAAATTATTATCTTGATTATCACTGCCATCTAACAAACATTATTTCCTGAAAAATAATTTTCAGCTAATTGGGAATTTCCTGTTACCCAAGAGATTCCCCCACAGCTGCTAAAACACAGGTACTTTTGTAAACCATCTGTCATAAGAGGGAGCTTAAAGGCATGTTTAGCTAAAGATAAAAATAATAGAAGATGCTTTATATTGGTATTTCCTTTGTTTTCATTATTTCATCTTTCTGAGTTCATGTAGCTCTATGAGATAGCATAAGGTAGTGATTATCAAATGTTAGCATGTATAAGAATCACAGGGAGGGTTTGTTAATATACAAATTTCTGGATCTCACTACTAGAGACTCTGACTTGTTAGGTCTGGCATGGTGCCTGGGAATTTGCATTTACAATGTTCCAAGTGATTTTATTTCAATCGAATCACACAGGGAAATCACTCAGCACCTACTCAAGTAAATTCTCTAGGATTGGGATCTGGGCCTATGAATTCTTAAAAATTTGTCTTATGAGATTTCAGTATTCAATTGGATTTGAAATGAGTGGCTAGAATATACAAATGTGTTTTTTCCTTGGTGCTTTTGTAGAATAAATCTATTTTTGAAATCTTGCTTGTATCTGGCTATCAGTAAATCTGATTATTAATCATTAGAAATGGATCTCAGAAAGGAAACTATCTCCATCTGAGAAGGTCACAAACATTGGCAACTGCTTTTGATCTCAGAAGACTTTAAACCTCCACCATTCTCCTGTCTTTCATGGGTAAGGAAAGTTGATGAAGAAGTCAGTTTTCCAAGTTCCTTATTGAATGATGATGATAATAATAATGATGATAATTTAACAAACAAATAAATTGATGTAAAATAGTAATTTCTATTTACTAACAATCTCTCAGCCTGGATAAGTAACTTTATCTACTGAAGCATTGAGTTCATTTTATAATATGTCCCATATTTGGTTTAATACTGATGCTTTATATTAGATTTTTAGTTATGACATATTTTTTCTTCTGCTGCTAATGTAACTGGGAAGATCAACTGTGATTTCAAAACACAGTCACATTAAAAAAAACATGTGCCTTGTAATACCTGTGGATTTATGGGAAATGGTAAAACAGAAGATAAAAAATTGCCTAAGACTGGACTGTGCAATTGCATAATTTTCCTTAGCAAACAGCTGTAATTCTTATTTTTTGATTACAAATATCATGTGATTTTGGGGGGAGGAATTCAGAAGCTGTAAATTATTTTCAGTGTTACTTTATAAATTACATTTTTGAAAAATTTATTGTCTTTTATGAGCATATTCCCTTGTTCTTTTATTTTTCTTCTTAATCATTCTCTTGAATAAGTTAGACTTTTAAATCTGTTTTCTTTGGAGTCCAGAGTTTATTCTTCAAATGTTCAAGACTTTCCTCTTTATCTTTTTTTTGTCTGCTTACCTCTACTAGGATTCAAAGTTGAGTGGAAAAATACTGGACTTCCTTTGTAGGAGATTTCTGTTTACAGGGTCCATTGCCCCCTTATCTATTTGACTTTGCTCTGACATTCCATTTGGGAGCAGAGTTATAAAAAAGCATGAGAACCTTCTGGACTTTCTTTCTAGAGGTTCTGATGCTTTTTGATAATTCTGACTCATATTTTGACTGATAGGAGAAAAGGACAATAAGAAAATACTGCAAACAAGTTACTTATTTATTATTTTCAATGATCACAATGATCTGGTATCCTTTAAACATCATCTGAGGGAAAACAGGGAGCCTGTTCTTGCCCAGTTTGCTACTTTTCTTACTGAAATCATGGAATCATGTAGGTGGAAGTTTGGGGAAGTCCTTCAGCATTACAATAAGTTGAGAATTAGACACTGATTACTTTTGGATAAATATAATTTTTGAAAGCATATTTTTAATTTTAATTCCTTGTCCTGACCTCCCCCAAATCATTTGGTCTGCAGACAATAGAACTGTTAATAAATGAAAATATGAAAGCCATATAAAAGAAGGGAAAATATAATGTTTTGCAGAAAATGCAAGGCAATTTAGTACTTTGTTATAGAAAAACAATTGATAATGAGTATGCTACAGCAATATGGTTTTGGACTATACCACCAATTGTTATCCCAAGGGACAGAATCCAATTAGGAGAGAAAACCCAGCATGATTAATATCTTATGTCTCACTTTTTCTGTCTTGATCAAATGCCCCTTGTTTAATGACTGCTCAGTTGCTATGAGTTTTACTGACCTTTCCCATGTGCTTTGGAAACACATACAAATTCCCTTTGTCACTTGCAGTTTCTTTACATAGCATTTATTTCACTTTACCCAAATATTTGCTATTTTCTTTTCCTGTTCTCACTTCTTTTTTTCACTGTCGTTCCATACAGGTGAGATTACTTACTTCTTCACTAGTCAGGCCATATATTTTCTACTCTGCTCCCATTTTTGGCTGGTATGTGCTCCCAAAGATAGGTCCTAGGTCACCAGGTTTACAAAAGGATTCCTTTCTGGGTATCTGGTCCCTTTGATGACTGATTTCGTAGATCTACTGACTAGTAGGGTTGAGAGTCCTTCATTGGACAGATGACAAACCTGGAAAAACTATTGTTTAAAGAGGAGAGAATTGGTCTCAGAACCAGATAATCTGGCAGAACCACAACCGATCACTGAAAGGTTGTTTCACCAGTTCCTTACCTTTAAATGATTATAAAATCTTGTTTGTGTGGTTGTTGTGAGGACTAAATGAAATAACGCTTGTAAAGTGCTTAGCACAGGTTTTGAATCACTATAGGGGATAAATATCTATTGACTCTCAAAAAAGGGAAGATTGTATTTTACTAAAGGCCACAGGCTGAAGACAGTCTAGGATCTAAGGAGATTTCAGGTTTTTTTCAATCGCTCCTTTATAGAATTGCATAGAACATAGGAGTTAAGGAAAATAAAGTGTAATATGTGCAGACAAAAAGGAGAAAGCAAAATGATATAAGACTTCACTTTGGGTTTCCAGCCAACTAAAAGAAATGAATGATGGGACTTCCCTGGCAGTCTAGTGGTTAAGACTCTGCACTTCCAATGCAGGGTGCAAGGGTTCAATCCCTGGTTGGGGAACTAAGATCCCACATGCCGTGGGCTGTGACCAAAAATAAATAAACAAACAAACAAACAAATAAATAAATAAATGATGCCTTCCTGATACAGATAATAACCTGGTGCAGAAATGAATTAGAATTCTGAAAAGGGCTTAACTAAGCTTATTTGCACAAAACCTCTTTCAACTAAATACAGAGGGATTGAAAACTTCTTGAGTTTTGCCAATCCTATTTGAGAGAAAATGGAAGAATTAGAATGATTACATCAATTTATATGATTCTCTTCAATAGGAAGTAACTGATTGGTTCCTGGTTAGAAAAGTATGATAGAAACTTAGGGAGAAGAAGCCATGCCATTTCATTTTATTGTTTATAATAGCAAAGGGCTGGAAGGAAGAGTCCAATGTGAGCTGCCATCTTTAGGAAGACAGGCTTTAAAATGTTCAGAATAAAGAAATTCCATAGCTTGAAATTCCGAGAGAATGTTTTGAGAGAAGAGATAATCTTAAAAATGCTATAATTCTAACTATAATCACAGGTGTTATCAATCCTAAAATAAAGGGAGATTAATATTTTAAAAATGGTGCCTCTATAATGAAGTTATAGAAGTAAAACAACATAGCAGTTAGGAGTTTAGGCTTTGGAGCCAGATTGCCTAAGTTTAAATGTCAACTGTTGCATTCACACATGGGGTGATACTGTCAAGTTACTCAACCTCTCAGAGCCTCAGTTTCCCTTCTAAGAAGTAGAAGATATACTGTTACCTACATTTTAGGATTTTGTGAGAATAAAATGAGTAAAGAACTTACCAAACTTACCAGAGTTTCATATGTAGAAAAAAAAATTATAGGTATCATTATTAGTTTTTTTTTTCCTCAACTCCATGTTCCCCTATTCATAATGCAGACTAGGCAAAGGACCTGGGCTGAGGTGTACCTAGAATAGATTTATTCTGCCTCCTCATTCTGTACGGTTATTGTAAGCAAACAGCCTGTGGTAAGCACTGAGAAGCCTCAAGGTATTATTTAAAAGGAAAAGTTATAGAATACAGATAGCAAAGAATGTTATAAAATTACTATGTACACACTAAGATAGTCAAAAGGGAGGCATAACCCCATTGAACAGTCATACAAACAATATGCTTTTCCCATTACAGCAATATGATGAACTAGAAAAAGATAAACTTAACTATGTTCAGTAATGTAACACTGAGGGATAAAAAGAAAAGTAAATGGACTCTCATTTTCTTGTGAATTATCTGATAAGAATAATCTGCAGAAGGAAAGGGATAGGAATGAACATAAATAAAACCGAAGATAAATGAACATTGGATGAGCAAACATCTAGGATGCTTTAAACAACTAGAAGTCTTGTTTTTAGGGCTTCCCTGGTGGCGCAGTGGTTGCGAGTCTGCCTGCCGATGCAGGGGACACCAGTTCGTGCCCCGGTACGGGAAGATCCCCACATGCCGCTGCGTGGCTGGGCCCGTGAGCCATGGCCGCTGAGCCTGCACGTCCGGGGCCTGTGCTCCGCAACGGGAGAGGCCACAACAGGGAGAGGCCTGCGTACCACACACACACACACACACACACACACACGCACACACACACAAAAGTCTTGTCTTTAGAATAAATTGTATATGATTGGATAAAGATTTTCATGAAAATGTAGAGATTGAAAAGGTTCTGGAAAACTGAAGAAAAACAAATGTCTTCCAGCATTCCAAAAGCGAAAAGAGTGAATTCCACACTTAGCAGTATTATTAGTGGTAATAATAGTAATTGTGGTAGTAGTAACAGCAACAGCAGCAGTAATAATAGTAGCTAATATTAATTGCATACTTACTATGGACTAACCGTAGTACATGAAATACTTAAATCGATTATAACTTCAAAAAATTGTATAAAATATGTATTATTATTATTCATATTTTAAATATAAAAAAAAAGGCACAAAGAAGTTGAGTAACTTGACCAAGGTCATGAAACTATGCAAATGTGGAGCAGAAATGGAACCCAAGCAGCCTGACTCAGGTGTCCTTGTTTTAACCCTGTTCAGTACTGAATATACTACATTTTTGAAGTGTATTTTACTTTAGTTTGCTGAGGCATTATGTTATAGATATCTAAAGTAAATAATATGTAGGCTTTATTTGAAAAACTATTTTGAGAGAAATAGAATGCATCATAACTTTTCAATCTGTCTGTTCTATTTCTTGCTAAGAAATAATAATAGTATGACATTTGGTCGAGATGATTTGACTTGCTGACCAAACATTTGCCTGGTGTCTATATTGAATTTTGTGTTGTTTTATTTTCCAGCTAGTTGCTTCATGACTCCTTGGCATCTCTAACAAAAACTAATAGCATGAAAAACAGTGATAAATTGGGATCGTCCAGCACAGTACCAAAGTTGATGCTTCAGCATCTTTGTTGATGGTGTAAAGACTACAATTATTATAAAAGAGCTCCAGCCATTTCTTATGTAAATTATTTGATGACACAAAGACTAGGGAAACACTACTATATTGTTTGGAAGTTAGTGGCCTATTTTTTAAAACAATTTTTTCTCTGCTTTCCTTCTCTACTTACCTTGAAGTCAAAGGATCCCTTCCAGGTGTTACAAGGCCTGACTTCTATGAGTATGGAAGATTGGATATAGAATTCTAAATTGACAGTCTTTTACTTTCTGGATGTTAAAAATGCAGTTCATTGGTATCTGTTGAGAAGTATGTAATTATTTTCATGCTTATTCATTTGGAGGTAATGTGTCTTTTATCTCTGGATTCTTTTAAGATTTACTCTTTATAATAGTTTTTAGTAATTTGATAACAAGTCTCAATGGTTTTCTCTTCCTTTCTTCCTCTCTATCTCTTCCTTCCTTCTTTCTTTTTATTTATTTATTTATTTATTTATTTATTTATTTTTTCACCTTATCTTTATTATTGACTAAGGTATAGGGTTGTAGTATGGAACATATTTTCTAACTCATTTCATCATATATACTTTCATATTTGTTCTATTAATAGAGCCAAATTTGTCAATTTCACATAGTAGGTTTCCAAGGGATTGAACTGAATCAGCCTGAGAAATATTTTTCCCTATTCAGAGATACTCCTATAAACCAATTCAAAATTCCAAAGAAATAAATAGGAGATTATACTATAAAAGCAAATAATAGAAGTTAAAAAGCATGTAATTACATATTTTACCTGAGCCAATTTTCTGCTGGATTTTTGAGAAAATTCAATACCTTATCTCTTGCAGAAACTCTGAATTTGACCTCTGCCATTCATTTGATTGTTCCTTCAATAAGTTGCAAACATCACTTTTTATCTTATGAAATTTGTACTAATGTACTAACACTTTCTTTCCCACATTTCTTTTGTTCAAAGTATAGCAATACTTCACATTAAAATCAGTTTGATTAACAGAAAGAGAAAATTCTACTCACTCCACTGAGATTTAACCTGTATCGCTATTATTACCAGTAACATCACCAAAGGCTCAATGAACTATAATATAATATTAAAGTACAACTTAGCATTATATGGAAAAATAATTATTATACTCAAATAAGGAATGTTTTAGATAGAGAAAATAGCTTTATTCAATAAGGAAAATTCTGTGGAAGAAGTAGAATGTACTTTAGACTTTGAAGTAAGTCAATGAAGTAATTTCTTACATTATAATTCAACTAATGGGCATAGGTAGACAATATCTCTTTCAGAAATTCAAAAATTTAGGAGTTTAATTAAAAACATTTTCATTTGGGGTCATGCAGAATCTGATTACTATTTTTCTTATTCACATAAAGAAGGATCAAAATTTATTATCTTACTGAGTGAAAAATTATTTTGTAAAATAATTATAAATTATATCTTTATAATTTGTACAATCTGCCCACACATGAAAAAATATGACACTTATGAAACACAATATTCTCAAGAGCATAATGCTATATCTATTATAATTGAACAGTTTTCTTGACTAAATAATTGATTTTGTGGTTTCTTTCTTTCTTTAGTCATTTTTTTCTAAAAATATGGTTCCAGCTACAAAATTTCTATTCATATGCCAAGTTCTGGAAAGGTATCTAACACATAAGTTCATACACAGCCTTATGAAAACATCTGTTTCATACAATATGATCTGTGAAAAATATCACTTTTAAAATTCTGCATTCCTGAAATTGATAAAGGAAAGGTTTGTAGAATAGAATTTCTAGAAAGAAATGATAGCATGGAAGGAGGCCCAAATTGGCTGAAATTGCTAATATAATCCAATAATATGTACAGAGTGAGATGAATTAAAGCAAGATTAAAAGGGCAACATTTTCATTCATTTTTTTCCTTCATACTTTTTAGAATTTTCTCATTTGTTTGAAGCAAAAGAAACTTTTTAGACCATGTCCTTTAAGGCCTGTTTCACTTGCTGGTTCCTTAGGCTATAAAGGAAGAGATTCAATAAAGGGGTAACCAAGGTATTGAGCACAGCTACTCCTTTGCTTAGAGTCACTCTATCATTTGCTGATGGTTTTATGTACATGAAGATGCAGCTGCCATAAGAAATGGAAACTACAATCATGTGGGAAGAACAGGTAGAAAAGTCTTTGGTCATTAGCTGAGCAGGAGGGAATTGGAGAACTGTGTTGATGATATAACCATAGGAGAGAATCACTAAAATCAGTGTGACCATCAGTGCCTTTCTTTTTTTCTTTCTTCCTTCCTTCCTCCCTCCCTCTTTCTCTCTTTCCCTCTTTCTTTCTTTCTCTCTAACTTCCTTCCTTCTTTCTTTCCTTCCTTCCTTCCTTCCTCCCTCCCTCCATCTCTCTCTCTCTTTCTTTTTCTTTCTTTCTTTCTTTCTTTCTTTCTTTCTTTCTTTCTTTCTTTCTTTCTTTCTTTCATTCTCTGTGCAAGATACATATGTACATGCACACAGACAAAAAGTCTTCAGGCTTGCATAGCCGTATCTTCTTTTTCTCTGTGCATGTAGGTTTATCCTGCTTGGAGTTTGTTGAGATTCTTGGAAATGTAGGTTGATAGTTTTCATCAAATTTAGAAAAAAATAGGCCATTATTTCATTAAATATTTTTCTGGCTCCCTCTTCTTTCAGGCACTTCCGTTACACAGATGTTAAACCACTTAATATTGTTCTAGAAGTCACTAAGTCATTTATTTTTATTAGACTTTTCTCTCTGTATTTCATTTTGGGTGGATTCTATTACTATTTCCACTTTTAAGTCTCTATTTTTCTCCTCTTCTCTCCTCTTTTCTTCTCATTATGCTTATGCTTTCCTTTAACTAATGGAGTACTTGAATATAATTATAAAGGCTGCTTTGACATGTTTGACTGCTAATTACATAATCTCTGATGTTGTTTTAAAATGTGAGTTCTTTTATTATTCAGTTATGACAAGGCCAACGGATCAAGAGACAATTGCCATTGAAAAGATAACTTGTTATATTCACAGTCTCAAGAGGAGGAGGCATACCACTCCATAAGGGGTCACACAGGGTCAGTAAGGAGGCAGTGAGATTGAGGGGAAAACGTGGGCACCTTTGTTGTGGTTTTTGTAGGAAATATAGGAGAGTTGGTATAAGAAGGTTTGGAGTTGGCTATTTTGAATAATTTGAGTTTGGATGCATAGGCTTGTCTCTAGTTGTCTGGTACCTGGCCCTGGGTTGATTAGGGCAGAGGAATAGTGGCCCTGAGTGAGACAGCCTGAGAAAGAAGTTGGTTGGGGTGTGCACTCAGGATTTGTTAGTTTGCATGTGAAAGGTGTGTTTTCAGATGAGTCCCTTACTGTCTCTAGGAATTGGCTGACCCTGGAAGGGCCAGTCCCTCCAGGGTCAGCAAGGCCCCAAGACATCAAAGCATCAAGTACAGAAACTAGAAAATGTTGTTGGTACAGATATCTCTGTATCCACATTTATACTGATTGATTTTTCTCCTAGTTATGGTAGTATCTCCCTGCTTCTTGGAATGTTTAGTACTTTTTGATTAGATGTTGAATATTGTGAAATCAGATTGTTGAGAGTCTGGAACCTTTTGTGTTTCTTTAAGAGTGTAATTTTGTTTTGGTAGGCAGTTAAATTACTTGCAGATTAGTTTTATCCCTTTGATTTGTGTTTTAAGTTTTACTAGAATGGGTCTAAATAGATGTCACTCCAAGAAGGTGCTTTCAGCCCTAATACCAAGGCAGAAATTTACTTTTCTTTATGGGATCATTTTTTTTCTTTATTAATGAACGTCATGAATGCTTATAATACACTAAGAACTGTACTAGAACTGTGCAACAAAACATGGAAAAGGTGAGACACTATTTTCTCATAAAACTGTTAAGTAGACTTAGGCATGTGAACTAAATGTTTGACTGACAATGGCCTATGAAAAGTACAATACTGTACAGATTTTTGACCAATAATAAAGTACATAAATATGATAATACTTAAATTACAATGGATTCAGAGTAGTAAAGCCTGGAATAGACTGGTAGGGCTTTACAAAGAGGTATGTGCTTTAGAATTTGAGTGTCTCTTATGTGCTGCTAGCCTAGTATTATTCTAGGTGGTAGAAATAGCATGACAGAACACATCCCTGGCTAGAAGGAGCTTATCATCTTTTGAGGGAGAAAAACAAGTAAATAGTACTACTAGAAGGATAATTTTTTGTGCTATGACAACAGTAGATACGTAAACAAGTTATTAGGCATCAGGGAAACCTTCCAAGAGAAAGTTGTATAAGCTGAGACCAAATGATTACTAAAATTCAGTCAGATAAAGGAGCAAGAGAATAAGGAGAAGAGTTAGAAGTGATTCATAGCAGAGGAGATGGCATGAGTAAAAACTTAGTGGCACAAGAATAGTGAACATTTGTGGAATGAAAAGTGTAGTAGTTTGGTACTGCTGGAACATGGTAGTTAGAAAGAATGAAATGTGGTCCACAGCAAGACTAGATAGGTAGACAGGGGCCAGATGATGGAGTGTTTGCAATATAATGTGAAAGGATTTGTATCTTGACCTGAGAGCAATGGGGTCACTCAAATGGTTTTCAACAGTGAGTGTTATACATATGGAAAGATGCATAGTTAATAAATGTATGAACATGAAGCTTAGGAGAAAGAGCTGAGATGGTATTCAATACTGAACCTTGAAGGATAAGGAGAAGATGCATCATGTGTATTACGTTGCTAAGGCTGCCATAGCAAAGTACCACAAATTGGGTGGCTTAAACAATAAGAACAGTTATGAAGGCTAGTGGTTTGAGAACAAGGAATTAGTGGGGTTGGTTCCTTTTGAGGGCTCTGAAAAGAAATCTGTTCCATTCCTCTCTCCTTGGCTTGTAGATGACTGTCTTCTCTCTGTGTCTTTACATTGTCCTCTCTCTCTACATTTCTATGTCCAACTTTCCCCTTCTTATAAGGACATCAATCATATTGGATGAAGGCTCAATTTAATGAACTCATTTTATATTGATTACTTCTATAAAGACCTTATACCCAAATAAAGTCACATTCTGGGGTGAGAAAAGCTAGGGCTTCAACGTATGAATATTTAAAGGACACTATTCAACCCATAAGACCATACATGTAAGAGTTGGAAAGGGAGAGTGACTAAGCTGTCCAAACACATATAATGGTTGGAGATAATTAACTCACGTTCCTGTAGATTCAACACCTATGAAGGAAAATAAAACAGATAAACATAGGAGGTAAATAATGCTGGCAGTCATTATAACATAATAGATTAGCTCTGAGAAAGTTACGAAGTGGAAAAATTTTGCATTGAGAGATCTTTCTCTGCTGTGTTGAGAAATGACGATTTTTAGAATTCTACTGCCCATTTTGGTTTATAAATTCTCCATTTAAAAATGAATTACAGTTTTATCCCTCTAGGGGTTTGTTACTAGGCTATAAGACCACTGATATTATTTTTGCCTTGTTACCAAATAAGAATAATGGTCATTTTTATCCACTTCTTTTAGCCTTTAAGTCAGGGTGTGATTAAATAAAATTCCATGAATAACTTGATCACTATGAAATGAAATCTGCCTCACTATTCTTGCATTCAGTTGGTTACATCAGCTGCTGTTTCAAAGTTCTTTTCTCAGCAACAATAAAATACTCAGCCTTGATATTTCCATAGAGAATAGAATGAATTCTTTTGACCTGGAGCTATAACTAATGGCAAAGTTGTAGAAAAATCACACCCATGTTAAAATAGATGCATTGCTCTTACCTCTAAAGAGACAAATACTGGAAGCATTATTAAAAATGAAGTCATGTTTTAATATTTTTTTTCAGCTCAAGAATTAAGTGCTAATTTATTTCTTCCCTGAATTTGTTGAAAACTATTTTTATTGCTTGAGGCAGTACTCAGGAAATCAGGATTCTGGATTTTGACTTTAGTCCACCATTTTGTATTATGTTTTTTTAGGTTTTGGCTTCATTGTGTTTTCCCACAACTTCCTAGCTTTCTGCATAAAATAGGCCAGTTAACAGGAGCCTTAACTATCTAAACTTTAATTACATAAGGAGAGACAGACTTGACTTGCTACCGTTCCTAAAAATTCTAACTTAGGACTGATGTCCATTCCCCATCAATTAACTGTGTCCAGGTGTGGAATCTTGGAGAAAGAGACTGCCCATCTTGTGTCAGATAATGATTGCTAGACAAAACTATTATAGACAAGAGCTAGGGAACTAATTGCACATGTGAGTGCTCATAGGAAACATATGTATGGATTCAAAGAGAGATGAAATATGAAGGAGCAAAGCAATTTTCAGAAAAATGAATGTGCTGATTAGATATCTCCTTAAATAGGTATCCTACAATTTTGTTTCTTTAAACTTTGATTAAATTATATATTCATTGCTAATTCATTTTCAATAAAACCTTTTTGAGTATCCCTGTGCCTGGCACTGCTCTAGGGTTTGATATAAAACAATAAATAAAACAAAATCCATGACATCATGTTGCTTACTTTCTGGTGTGGGGTTAGGAGATGGGTAGTAAACATATAAAGACATGAATAAATACCTGCCCAATGGTGTAAGAACCATAGAGAAAAGTTAAAAAAGTAAATGGGGAGAGGAAAAACTAAATTCACAGTCCAGATGCTGTGTTATATTTGTGATTAGCAAGACCTCTCTCTCTGATAAGATGATATTTAAATAAAGACCCGGGCTTCCCTGGTGGCGCAGTGGTTGGGAGTCCGCCTGCCGATGCAGGGGATGTGGGTTCGTGCCCCAGTCTGGGAAGATCCCACATGCCGCGGAGTGTCTAGGCCCGTGAGCCATGGCTGCTGAGCCTGCGCGTCCGGAGCCTGTGCTCCGCAACGGGAGG
>NC_041214.2:144082157-144086441 GCF_002837175.3 Physeter macrocephalus
AACGGGAGAGGCCACAGCGGTGAGAGGCCCGCGTACCGCAAAAAAAAAAAAAAATAAAAAAATAAATAAATAAATAAATAAATAAATAAATAAAGACCAGAAGGAAGTGAAGGAGTGACCCATGGGGTTCTCTGAAGAAGGGACATTCTTGGTTCAGGAAATGGCATATTAAAATCACCTAAAATGAACAAAATTTTATTTCGTTCTTCATTTTTACTCCCTTTCCCTGTTTTATTTTTTTGATGTCTTATTTTATATCATTTTTACTTTGTGTACCCCTTAACTAATTATTATAGTTATAGATGATTTTACTACTTTTGTCCTTCATAAGTGGTTTTCAAAGTGGTTGTACCACTACCTCTACTATATATTTGCCTTTAGCAGTGAGGTTTTTTCTTTTACATATTTTCTTATTTTTAGCTATTGCCCTTTTTTTTTTTCAGCTGAAAGAAATCTCTTTAAAATTCATTGTAAGGCTGGTTGGGTGTTGATAAACTCCTTAAACTTTTGCTTTATGGGAAACTCTTTATCTCTCCTTCAATTCTGAATGATAATCTTGCCAAGCAGAGTATTCTTGATTGGAAGTTTTCTCCTTTCAACACTTTAAATATATCATGCCACTGTCTTCTGGCCTGCAAAGTTGCAGCTGAAGAATCAGCTGATGGTCTTATGGGGGTTCCTTTGTACACAACTAGTTTTTTTCTCTTGTTTTTTTTTAAGATTCCTTATATTTAAAATTTGACATTTTAGTGACAATGCGTTTTGATGTGGATCTCTTTGGGTTTTTCTTGTTTGGAACACACTGTGTTCTCTGGACCTAGATGTCTGTTTCCTTCCCCAGGTTATGGAAGTCTTCAGCCATTATTTCTTCAAACATGTCTTCTTCCCCTTTGTCTCTCTCTTCTCTTTCTGGAACCTGTAAAATGAGAATGTTAGTATGCTTGATGTTGTCCCACAGGTCTCTTAAATTTCCCTCATTTTTAAAAATTCTTTTTTCTATTTGCTGTTCTATTTGGGTGATTTCCACTACCTTGTCTTCCAGGTCACTGATCCATTTTTCTGTATCATCTAGTCTGCTGTAGATTCCCTCTACAGTATTGTTCAGTTCAGTTACTGTATTCTTTAGCTGTGTGAGTTCTGTTTGGAACTTGCCTATATTTTCTATGTCTCACTGTCTTCATCTTTTATTCTTCTGGGATCCATGAGCATTTTTTCTTTTATTTTTAAAATCTTTATTGGAGTATAATTGCTTTACAATGGTGTGTTAGTTTCTGTTTTTATAGCAAAGTGGATCAGCTATACATATACATATATTTCCATATCTCCTCCCTCTTGCATCTCCCTCCGACCCTCCCTATCCCACTGCTCTAGGTGGTCACAAAGCACTGAGCTGATCTCCCTGTGCTATGTGGCTTCTTCCCACTAGTTATCTATTTTATATTTGGTAGTGTATATATGTCCATGCCACTCTCTCACTTCATCCCAGCTTACCTTTCTGCCTCCCCATGTTCTCAAGTCCATTCTCTACGTATGCGTCTTTATTACTGTCCTGCCCCTAGGTTCTTCAGAACTATTATTTTTGTTTGCATACAGTATTTGATTTTCTTTTTCTAACTTACTTCACTCTGTATGACAGACTCTAGGTCCATCCACCTCATTACAAATAACACAATTTCGTTTCTTTTTAAAGCTGAGTAATATTCCATTGTATATATGTGCAACATCTTCTTTATCCATTCATCTGTTGATGGACACGTAGGTTACTTCCATGTGCTGGCTATATTAAATAGAGCTGCAATGAACATTGTGGTACATGACTCTTTTTGAATTATGGTTTTCTCAGGGTATATGCCCAGTAGTGGAATTGCTGTGTCGTATGGTAGTTCTATTTTTAGTTTTTTAAAGAACCTCCATGCTGTTCTCCATAGTGGCTGTATTAATTTACATTCCAACCAACAGTACAAGAGGGTTACCTTTTCTCCACATGCTCTCCAACATTTATTGTTTGTAGATTTTTTGATGATGGCCATTCTCACTGGTGTGAGGTGATACCTCATTGTAGTTTTAATTTGCATTTCTCTAATGATTAGTGATGTTGAGCATTCTTTCATGTATTTGTTAGCAATCTGTATATCTTCTTTGGAGAAATGTCTATTTAGGTCTTGTGCCCATTTTTGGATTGAGTTGTTTGTTTTTTTGATATTGAGCTGCATGAGATTGTATATTTTGGAGATTAATCCTTTGTCAGTTGCTCCATTTGAAAATATTTTCTCCTGTTATGAGGGTTCTCTTTTTGCCTTGTTTATGGTTTCCTTTGCTGTGCAAAAGCTTTTAAGTTTCATTAGGTCCCATTTGTTTATTTTTGTTTTTATTTCCATTTCTCTAGGAGGTGGGTAAAAAAGAATTTTGCTGTGATTTATGTCACAGAGTGTTTTTCCTATGTTTGCCTCTAAGAGTTTTATAGTGTTCAGTCTTACATTTAAGTCTTTAATCCATTTTGAGTTTATTTTTGTGTATTGTGTAAGGGAGTGTTCTAATTACATTCTTTTACATGTAGCTGTCCAGTTTTCCCAGCATCACATATTGAAGAGGCTGTCTTTCTCTATTGTATAGTCTTGCCTCCTTTATCAAAAATAAGGTGGCGATATGTGCATGGGTTTATCTGTGGGCTTTCTATCCTGTTCCATTGATCTATATTTCTGTTTTTGTGCCAGTACCATGCTGTCTTGATTACTTTAGCTTTGTAGTATAGTGTGAAGTCAGGGAGCCTGAATCCTCTAGCTCCCTTTTTCTTTCTCAAGATTTCTTTGGCTATTCGGAGTCTTTTGTGTTTCCTTACAAATTGTGCAATTTTTTGTTCTAGTTCTGTGCAAAATGTCATTGGTAGTTTGATAGGGATTGCATTGAATCTGTAGATTGCTTTGGGTAGTATAGTCATTTTCACAATGTTGATTCTTCCAATCCAAGAATGTGGTATATCTCTCCACCTGTTTGTGTTATCTTTAATTTCTTTCATCAGTGTGTTATAGTTTTTTTGCATACAGGTCTTTTGTCTCCTTAGGTAGGTTTATTCCTAGGTATTTTATTCTTTTTGTTGCATAGGTAAATGGGATGGTTTCCTTAAATTCTCTTTCAGATTTCTCATCATTAGTGTATAGGAATGCAAGACATGTCTGTACATTAATTTTGTACCCTACCACGTTACCAAATTCACTGATAAGCTCTAGTGGTTTTCTGGTAGCATCTTTAGGATTCTCTATGTACAGTATCATGTCATCTGCAAACAGTGACAGCTTTACTTCTTCTTTTCTGATGTGGATTCCTTTTATTTCTTTTTCTTCTCTGGTTGCTGTGGTTAAAACTTCCAAAACTATGTTGAATAATACTGGTGAGAGTGGAAAACCTTGTCTTGTTCCTGATTTAGAGGAAATGGTTTCAGGTTGTCTACCATTGAGAACAAAGTTGGCTGTGGGTTTGTCATATACGGCCTTTATTATGTTGAGGTCGGCTCCCTCTATGCCTACTTTCTCGAGGGTTTTTATCATAAATGGGTGTCAAATTTTGTCAAAAGCTTTTTCTGCATCTATTGAGATGATCATATGGTTTTTATCCTTCAATTTGTTAATATGGTTTATCATATTGATTGATTTGCGTATATTGAAGAATCCTTGCATTCCTGGGGTAAACTCCACTTGATCATGGTGAATGACCCTTTTAATGTGCTGTTGGGTTCTGTTTGCTAGTATTTCATTGAGGATTTTTGCATCTATGTTTATCAGTGATATTGGCCTATAGCTTTCTTTCTTTGTGACATCTTTGTCTGGTTTTGGTATCAGGGTGACGATGACCTCGTAGAATGAGTTTGGGACTGTTCCTCCCTCTGCTATATTTTGGAAGAGTTTGAGAAGGATAAGTGTTAGCTCTTCTCTAAATGCTTGATAGAATTCACCTGCGAAGCCATCTGGTCCTGGGCTTTTGTTTGTTGGAATATTTTTAATAACAGTCTCAATTTCAGTGCTTGTGATTGGTCTGTTTATATTTTGGTTTTATTGATATTAGCTATTGTTTCCTTCATTTATTTTTCATTTATTTCTGATCTGATTTTTATGATTTCTTCCAGGTTGTCCAATTTATTGGCATATAGTTGGTTTTAGTAATCTCTCATGATCCTTTTTTTTTCTTCAGCGTCAGTCGTTACTTCTCCTTTTTCATTTCTAATTCGATTGATTTGACTTTTTTTTTTTTCTTGATGAGTCTGGCTAATGGTTTATCAATTTTGTTTAT
>NC_041214.2:144086474-144119147 GCF_002837175.3 Physeter macrocephalus
GGTTGTTGTGTTTTCATTGTCATTTGTTTCTAGGTATATTTTGATTTCCTCTTTGATTTCTTCAGTGATCTCTTTGTTATTTATTAGTGTGTTGTTTAACCTCCATGTGTTTGTATTTTTTACAAGTTTTTTCCTGCAATTGATATCTAGTCTCATAGCGTTGTGGTTGGAAAAGATACTTGATACGATTTTAATTTTCTTAAATTTACCAAGGCTTGATTTGTGTCCCACAATATGATCTATCCAGGAGAATGTTGTGTAGGCTTCCTGGTAGAGGGCACTGGTTCCTGTGTTCTTGTGGATGAGTCTGGATATTGTCTTCCTTTGGGTGCTGTATTTTGGGGTGTCTGTGAACTTATTATGATTTTAGGCAGCCTCTCTGCTAATGGGTGGGGTTGTGTTCCTGTCTTGCTAGTTTTTTGGCATAGAGTTTCCAGCACTGTAGCTTGCTGGTCATTGAGTGGAATTGGGTCCTAGCGTTGAGTTGGAGATCTCTGGGAGAGGCTTTGCCATTTGATATTATGTGGAGCCAGGAGGTCTCTGGTGGACCAATGTCTTGAACTCAGCTCTGCCACCTCAGATGCACAGGTCTGCCACTGACCAGAGCACCAAGTCCCTGTCAGCCACACGGATCAGAAGAAAAGGGAGAAAAAATGAAAGAAAGAAAGAAAAAAGAAAATAAAGTTATTAAAATTAAAAAAATGAAAATATTAATAAAAATAAAATAGTTTAAAAGTAATTAAAAAAAGAAAGAAAGAAGAGATCAATGAAACCAAAAAACAAATCCACTAAGGATAACAAGCGCTAAAACAATAGTTAAAAAAAAAAAGACAGACAGAACCCTAAGACACATGGTAAAAGCAAAGGTTTACAGACAAAATCACACAAAGAAGCATACCCATACACACTCACAAAAAGAAAAAGGAAAAAAATATATATATCTATATATAAAAAATATGGAAGAGAGCAACCAAATCAATAAACAAATCTACCAATGATAATAAACTCTAAATACTAAACTAAGATAAACATAAAACCAGAAACAAATTATTTGTAGATCAATGGGGTGTCCCCTCTTTGGGCTGTGTGTGCCTGTCGGCTCTGACAGGTTGTGTGCACGACATTGGTGGGGGCAAGGCTCCTTGCCCATCGGTTATGATGGTGTCACACAAATGGCATGATGGGGGCGGGCTCTTTGCCTTTTGCAGCTATCGCTGTCAGGTGCAAGTGGTTCAGGTGGGGAGCAGGGACTGCTCACCTACCACCTTTATCAGGTTAGAGTGAGATGGCAAAAATGGCTCCCACCAGCACCAATGCCAGCAACACTGAGGGAGCCTGTACTAATGGCAGCAGTCAGTTTTCTGTTCCTGAAGAGCGAACCAGGGGATTTCTGCCCCTCTGGCAGATGCTTTATTAGTAAGTGAATCTCTCCTTCACATAAGGTCTAGGCTGTTTTCAAGTTGCTGCTTTTTGTGCTGGGTCCTGGGGCAAATGGGTCTCTGTGTGAGCCCTTTAAAAGCAGAATCTTTGTTCTCTATAACCTTATGTTTCTCCTGAACATAAGACACATTGGTTTTCAAAGTCAGACATTTTGGGGCTCATCTTTCAGGTACAGGGCCCAAGGGTTCAGTTGACTGGTGTCGGGGAGAAGCTCCATTTTATATATGTGTGTATTTATTTATGTTTGACATCTCTCCAGATTGTGAGTTGCTACTGCTGGTGTGTGTTTTGATAAGCGTGTGTCTCTGCCTCTCCTACACATCTCCCTGTGGCCATTTTATCCTTAGTTTTGGAGCAAGTGTTCATCTAGTTCTCAAGTTTTTTCAGACGGATTTGTTTCATATATAACTGTATATTTGTTGTGTCTGTGGGAGGAGGTGAGTTCAGGATCTTCCTATACAGTCATCTTGAACTGCCTCATGATCTTCGTTTTGATGATTGGCAAAAGAAAAAATCACTTAGTGAAGAAATTGGAGACTGCAGGTATGGAGAGTTGTAGTCATTACTTGGGTATTGTGACTCTTGGCTGAATGGCTTACCAGGCAGCATAGAAACGATATTTGAATTTCCCTCAAGTTTCCCCCCAGACTACCATGAACACAGAATCTCAGAGTCATGCTAAATAAATATGGTTTAAAAAAGACTGACAATAAAAAAGACCAATCATTAAAGAGAGTGTGATTTAAATATCTTAGGAAATAAAAATTTTGCCAGCTGTTGGCAGTAATGCCTTTATTACTATTTTCTCATCTCTTCTTAAGAATGAGATGTCAATGTAAATACGTGGCAGGTTCCTCTAGTAACTAACTGCCCAGGGAACTATGTAGACTGGGGGAGACAGACTGTCAAAGACCTCCCCTCATTTCATTCCATTCATTCCTCCCTCATGCCTCCCTTGCTGGAATTCTACCAACATGCCCTTTTGACACTGTTAACTTGAAATGTCTGTCATCCATCTCTGTTAGTTCTAGAGAACTTTGATTTTAGATTCAGGGCACAATATAATATTTACTAAGGCTAAATT
This sequence comes from Physeter macrocephalus, assembly GCF_002837175.3. Taxonomy (NCBI): domain Eukaryota; kingdom Metazoa; phylum Chordata; class Mammalia; order Artiodactyla; family Physeteridae; genus Physeter; species Physeter macrocephalus. The sequence goes on from NC_041214.2 coordinate 144,088,999, forward strand.
AGTGTTTGGTTATAATACTATATATATATGTGTGTGTGTGTGTATATATATATTTTTGTTTTACCAAATAAATATTTGTTTCACCATATGCAGTGCTAGTGTATCATTTGTTCTATGGGCAAATATAATTTGAAAAAAATTTTCAAATAACTTTTAGTTTAAAATGATACCTTCAATGTACATTTTAATTATTTATTACTGTTATTAAAATTGCTTAAGGTCAAATAATTAGAATGTATAAAGAAAATAATGCAACTTGAAGTTTATACAGTGTTCTACTAAATGATAATATATTCTTTAAATTCCCATTTGTTCCTACATCAGATATAATCTTATATGTTATAAGACAACATCTAGGTTGATTAATTTTTGAATAGTAATTTTCTATTTACAATTAAGTTTTGTTGGCTGCATACACAGTGGATTTGCACCATACCTGAAGAACTCCAAGTTTGGAACACCCACATCTTTTATAATGGGCTACAAGCAAATCTGTCTGACCCTTGCCCCAATGGGAGACATTATCTTTATTTTACTGGAAAGCAAACAAACCTGTCTTATGATCCATTGAGAGAGACTATATCCCCCAAAGCTGTTTGAAAAACTTAACTCTTGGAGAGAATGGTCTAGAACAAAAGCAGTCAGTGCTCACAGGACATGCAGAAATGTAAGAGACTCATGGAGGTTTGTCTCTCCACATGATACTTCCTTGCTCAGTCTTTCAAAATACACCTCACCTTCTACTCCTTCATGAATTCTTTCTTGATTCCACCAATTAAGCCCATTTTTCTCCTTTTAACTCTGCTGCATTTTGTGTTTCTCTCTTTTTTTTTTTTGCACTTCTTTTTTGCACTTCTTCATTGCATCTGTATTTCTTTATCACCCTATACTCTATGGATTGAACTTCTCTTGATAGCAGGGAGTATATTTTATTCATCCTTACATCTCTTATAGGAGATGAGGCATGTTTTACCTATTTCTTATCCCTCTTTTTGGAAACTGTTTTGCTAACAGGATATGACAAAGAATCCTTCCTTATGAATCAGAAAAGCAATAAGCTTATAGTGAGATATGATCAATAGACCATGATACAAAAAATACCTAAAATGCCTTTTAAATATATAATTTACTTCAGTCAAATGATATCCCTGAAATATTCAAAATAAGAAATATCTTTATATAGTGTAACTTTGAAGAAAATCTAGATTATTCTGTAATTACATTATATATTATAATTAATGATATGTAATGTTTTTCTCTTGCTACCATTGCTGCTGCTACCACCAGCAATACTATCTCAGTCACTTTTTACTGGTCTCACCATTAGTGTACGAGTATTCTGTCATGTGCTAGAACCTATGTTAAGCACTTTATAACATTGGCTATTTTATTATTTTTTCAGATTTTTAGGACTTAGGGATTTTTATCAACCCGATTTTCAGATGAAGAAATCTAGGCTTCTAGAATAATCTTCCCAATTTCACATAGCAAATAAGTGCTACAGTTGAGATTCAAATCCCCTTTATTTAATGCTGAGGTCTGAGTTCTGAATAATTTTACTATCATAATGGCCTGAGATCAACTTATAGAGACTCACAGTAAGTTTACAATCAACCAGGAAAGGGATATTCTCTCATATTGATTATGTTTCTTAAAAAGTATTCCATTTAGTTCAACAAACTGTAGTACCCTATTCTATTCTTAGTTACTGAGGAGGGAACTCGCATCATATGTGACTCTAAGTTACCTTCACTCTTTTGCTATTTCCAGTTGTGTACATAGAGTATTAATTTATAAACTGACTATCAAAACAAAGAGAAATTTAAAAAAAAAATCACTGATTCCTGGAAGGAGTCTCAGCCCTGAGATAATAAATTACATGTATTTTGAGTAGGTTTTTCCAAAAGCCAAGCAATGTACTGCTAATTTTAGTATTCTGATAGTTGAAGTCAGACTTTTGGATTCAAAATAACTACAAAATGATTTCTGAATTATCACCTGTTGCTCACAGGAAAGGGATGGAGAAAGCACTTGGAGACTGCTTTCTGGTGAGTGCTATCAGACACCTTAACTAGTGTTCTGATTTATACAGCCATCTTTACGGCATCCTAAACCATATCTTCTAGTTACATTACCATTCACTGAACCATTATAAATGGAGATAACATTTTTTTAATGGAGGAAATTGTGGCCCCTCTCACTGCAAGACATTCTATTTAAATCTGGGTGACTTTAAAATATGAGACAGTTTTTCATTGGAATTGGCTTTGCTTGCTTTTTTTTGCTAATCAGACTCTTCCACAATGCCAAGTTTTGAAGTTTGCATGTTCAGGTTATTGAAAGTGTTGTTTTTCTGAGTGCACATAGAGTTCAGGTTTCTTAAAATAGAGAAAATTATTGCTCCCTTCCCCCTCCAGTTTAGAAAGGAAAATGCTATGGTTCAACATTATTTGATTTAGGTCAAAACTAAAAATAAAATTCTTCCAAGTTGTGACTTAACAAGGAAGACTTCTCCTCAAAGTACTTTAAAAAAAACTCATAATTGAGCATAAAGGAGGTAGAAGAAGAATGGCTTCTACTTTTAAAATTTAACCCTGACCAAGTATTTTCTTCTGGAAAATAACTTCAGGCCCAAACTGTTAAGAATTTCTAGATCTGTGAGCCTCAGCAAAAACCTGATTTTGTTGTTGATTTGCAAACCTCAGTCAGCACATTAGATTTTTAGTTTTCCAGTCTTCAAAATAGGGTGTTGCTTGCTTTGCACAATTCTTAAGAAAGTAAATTACCAGAACTCTTAGAATAAGACTGTATTTTTTGGGGAATGCTTTCTCATAAATATTGTCAGATTTTGTGTGTGTGTGTCAGGGGGCTGTGCCATGTGGCTTGAGGATCTTAATTCACAAACAATGGATTGAACCCATGCCCCCTGTAGTGGAAGTCCTAACCACTAGACTGCTGGGGAATTAACAGTATTGTCAGATTTTAATAAACCTGTACCCATGAAAGTATTGTTAGGGGGATCAAGCATTTTAGTTCGCTCTTAATTTCCCTTTCTGCAGCTCCTTCTTTTCTGAGGTCCTAGCATCTGCCTGTTCCCTGTTTCTGCATCAAGACCTCCTTATGGAGGGTCTTCAACTAGATTATGCATAGCCTCAGGAAGTGTCCTTCCCTCCAGGTTTTCTTTCCATGATTTCCATTCCCCTGTCTCCTTTCACTAACTCAAATATATTTTTGAGTTAATGAAAGGAGATAGAACCAAAGAACCACTCAAATGTATTTTTCTATATTTCATTCAGCACTTGTCACTATATGTTCATTGTCTACTGTGGGCCAGACACTATCATAGGCATTAAGGATATGGAGATATATACAAGACAGTAGGTCCCTGCCTTAAAGGAGTTTATATTCTAAAAAGGATAAATAAATGACCTAAATAAATAACTAAATAAAAATGAGAGAGGATTGCTGATTACAATGACTGCCAAGAAGGAGGTAGCCATGGAACTAATGGAAAGTGATTAGGGTTGGTCCATATGGTGGGATATTAGTTAGATATTAATATTAACATATTAGATAGGAAAGTCAGGGAAGGCCTCTCTCAGATATTTTTCTGCTTAGGTTTGAAGGTCAAATAAAAGTCAATTAGGTGAAGAGTCATGGGAGAACACAGCTCCACATGTTCCAGGACAGTGTGTCCAAAGAATGATCCACAAGTGGTAGAATGATGCGAAATAGGATGGAAAGGTAGGAGAAGCATACTTTTAAAAATGTCCTTAAACCTTTATAAGATGTTTGGATTTTGTTCTAAGAGCAAGTGATGTTATTGTGAAATCTGCAGTTTGCTCAGTTCTGAAGTAGTGTTTTGCCCTGACACAGTATGAAGTCAAGAGCATGTGTTTGTTGACAATGTAATACCTTGACCAAGTTAGTGGTTCCACAAGAAAAGAAATTTCAGGCAACATGCAAAGCTCTGTCTCACACTGAGGTGAAAGGAAGACTTTGGAACGTGTTCCTCTAAACCCCATTAAGTAGCCAAGTACCTACTCTGCCTAAATCTGAGGTGGTCTCTTGACATTGTTTTTTTCCCAGAAGTCATATTTTGGGGATAATTTAGGAAATCTGGAAGATGCATTAACTCCATCAGTGATGTTTACAGTACCCATGTGATGTGAAAAATTTGTATAAGCTTAAAAATTTCTAATTTATTCATTTGGAAGATTTGGTTATCAAATGTCTTTCTCAGTATATACATTCTAGGTTGATATCAGTCATGACATGGAAAGAATTAAGAATAAGAGAGTTCTGAGATAGCCTCATCCACCAGAGAACAGACAGCAGAAGCAAGAAGAACAATTCCCAGCCTGTGGAATGAAAACCGCATTCACAGAAAGATAGACAAAATGGAAAGGCAGAGGACTATGTAACAGATGAAGGAACAAGAAAAAACCCCAGAAAAACAACTAAATGAAGTGGAGATAGTCAACCTTACAGAAAAAGAATTCAGAATAATGATAATGAAGATGATCCAGGACCTCGGAAAAAGAATGGTGGCAAAGATCGAGAAAATGCAAGAAATGTTTAACAAAGACTTAGAAGGACTAAAGAACAAATACCTGGAAGAATTAAAGAACAAAGAGGGATGAACAATACAATAACTAAAATGAAAAATACACTAGAGGGAATCAATAGCAGACTGATGCAGAAGAACGGATAAGTGACCTGGAAGACAGAACAGTGGAATTCACTGCTGTGGAACAGAATAAATAAAAAGGAATGAAAGGAAATGAAGACGGCCTAAGAGACCTTTGAGACAACATTAAACACACCAACATTTGCCTTATAGGGGTCCCAGAAGGAGAAGAGAGAGAGAAAGGACCTGAGAAAATATTTGAAGAGGTTATAGTTGAAAACTTCCCTAACATGGGAAAGAAAATAGCCACCCAAGTCCAGGAAGCACAGAGAGTCCGAGGCAGGATAAACCCAAGGAGAAACATGCCGAGACACATAGTAGTCAAATTAACAAAAATTAAAGACAAAGAAAACTTATTGAAAGCAACAAGGGAAAAATGACAAATAACATACAAGGGAACTCCCATAACATAAACAGCTGGTTTCTCAGCAGAAACTGTATAAGCCAGAAGGGAGTGGCACAATATATTTAAAGGGATGAAAGGGAAGAACCTACAACCAAGATTATTCTACCCGACAAGGATCTCATCCAGATTTGATGGAGAAATCAAAAGCTTTACAGGCAAGCAGAAACTAAGAGAATTCAGCACCACCAAACCAGCTCAATAACAAATGCTAAAGGAACTTCTCTAAGTGGAAAACACAAGAGAAGAAAAGGACCTACAAAAAAACCCCCAAAACAACTAAGAAAATGGTAATAGGAACATACATATCAAAAATTACCTTAAATGTAAATGGATTAATGCGCCAACCAAAAGACACAGGATACAAAATGGATGGATACAAAAACAAGACCCATATATCTGCTGTCTACAGGAGACCCACTTCAAACCTAGAGACATATACAGACTGAAAGTGAGAGGATGGAAAAAGATATTCCATGCAAATGGAAATCAAAAGAAAGCTGGAGTAGCAATACTCATATCAGATAAAATAGACTTTAAAATAAAGAATGTTACAAGAGACAAGGAAGGACACTACATAATGATCAAGGGATCAATCAAAGAAAAAGATATAACGATTATAAATATATATGCACTCAACATAGGAGCACCTCAATACATAAGGCAAATGCTAACAGCTATAAAAGAGGAAATCATCCAGACAGAAAATTAATAATGAAACACAAGCTTTAAATGACACCATAGACCAGATAGAGTTAATTCATATTTATAGGACATTCCATCTGAAAACAGAAGATTACGCTTTCTTCTCAAGTGCACACAGAACATTCTCCAGGGTAGATCACATCTTGGTTCACAAATCAAGCCTTGGTAAATGTAAGAAAATTGAAATCATATCAAGTATCTTTTCTGACCACAATGCTATGAGATTAGAAATCATTTACAGGGGAAAAAATTTAAAAATCACAAACACACAGAGGATAAACAGTATGGTACTAGATAACCAAGAGATCACTGAAGAAATCAAATTGAAGAATAAAAACCATATGATCATCTCAATAGATTCAGAAAAAGGTTTTGACAAAATTCAACATCAATTTATGATAAAAACTCTCCAGAAAGTAGGCATACATGGAACCTACCTCAACATAATAAAGGCCGTTTATGACAAGCCCACAAAAAACACCATTCTCAATGGTGAAAAACTGAAAACATTTCCTCTAAAATCAGGAACAAGAAAAGGATTCCACTCTAGCCACTATTATTCAACATAGTTTTGGAAGTCCTAACCATGGCAATCAGAGAAGAAAAAGAAATAAAAGGAATACAAATTGGAAAAAAAGAAATAAAGTTGTCACTGTTTGCAAGTGACATGATACTATACAGAGAGAATCCTAAAGATGCCACCAGAAAACTACTAGACCTAATCAATGAATTTGGTAAAGTAGCAGGATACAAAATGAATGCACAGAAATCTCTTGCATTCCTATACACTAACAACAAAAGATCAGAAAGACAAATTAAGGAAACAATCCCATTCACCACTGCTAGAAAAATAATAAAATACCTAGGAATAAACCTACATTAGGAGGAAAAAGACCTGTACTCAGAAAACTATAAGACACTGATGAAAGAAATCAAAGATAATACAAACAGATGGGGAGATATACCATGTTGTTGGATTGGAAGAATCAACATTGTGAAAATGACTATACTACCCAAAGCAATCTACAGGTTCAATGCAGTCCCTATCAAACTACCAATAGCACTTTTTACAGAACTAGAACAAAAAATCTGAAAATGTGTATGGAGACAAAAAAGACCCTGAGTAGCCAAAGCAATCTTGAGGGAAAAAAAATGGAGCTGGAGGAATAAGACTCTCTGACCTTAGACTATACTACAAAGCTACAGTATTCAAGACAATATGGTACTGGCACAAAAACAGAAATATAGATCAATGCAACAGGATAGAAAGCCCAGAGATAAACCCACACACCTATGGTCAACTAATCTATGACAAAGGAGGCAAGGATATACAATGGAGAAAAGACAGCCTCTTCAATAAGTGGTGCTGGGAAAACTGGACAGCTACATGTAAAAGAATGAAATTAGAACACTCCCTAACACCATACACAAAAATAAACTCAAAATGGATTAAAGACCTAAATGTAAGGCCAGACACTATAAAACTCTTAGAGGAAAAAAACTCTTTGACATAAATCACAGCAAGATCTTTTTTAACCCACCTCCTAGAATAACGGAAATAAAAACAAAAATAAACAAATGGGTCCTAATGAAACTTCAAAGCTTTTGCACAGCAAAGGAAACTATAAATAATCTGAAAAGACAACCCTCAGAATGGGGAAAATATTTGCAAAAGAAGCAACAGACAAAGGATTAATCTCCAAAATATATAAACAACTCATGAAGCTCAATATTAAAAAAATCAAACAACCCAAAGCAATAACGGGCAGAAAACCTAAATAGACATTTCTCCAAAGAAGACATACAGATGGCCAAGAAGCACATGAAAAGCTGCTCAACATCACTAATTATTAGAGAAATGCAAATCAAAAGTACAATGAGATATCACTTCACAATGGTTAGAATGGGCATCGTCAGAAAATCTACAAACAGCAAATGCTGGAGAGGATGTGTAGAAAAGTGAACCCTCCTGCACTGCTGGTAGGAATGTAAATTGATATAGCCACTATGGAGAACAGTATGGAGCTTCCTTAAAAAAATAAAAATTGAACTACTATATGACCCAGCAATCCCACTACTGTGCATATACCCAGAGAAAACCATAATTTATAAATAATCTGAAAAGACAACCCTCAGAATGGGGAAAATATTTGCAAAAGAAGCAACAGACAAAGGATTAATCTCCAAAATATATAAACAACTCATGAAGCTCAATATTAAAAAAATCAAACAACCCAAAGCAATAACGGGCAGAAAACCTAAATAGACATTTCTCCAAAGAAGACATACAGATGGCCAAGAAGCACATGAAAAGCTGCTCAACATCACTAATTATTAGAGAAATGCAAATCAAAAGTACAATGAGATATCACTTCACAATGGTTAGAATGGGCATCGTCAGAAAATCTACAAACAGCAAATGCTGGAGAGGATGTGTAGAAAAGTGAACCCTCCTGCACTGCTGGTAGGAATGTAAATTGATATAGCCACTATGGAGAACAGTATGGAGCTTCCTTAAAAAAATAAAAATTGAACTACTATATGACCCAGCAATCCCACTACTGTGCATATACCCAGAGAAAACCATAATTCAAAAAGACACATGCACTGCAATGGTCATTGCAGCACTATTTACAATAGTCTGGTCATGGAAGCAACCTAAATGTCCATCAACAGACAAAAGGATAAAGAAGATGTGGCACATATATACAATGGAATATTACTCAGCCATAAAAAGGAACGAAATTGGGTCATTTGCAGAGACATGGATGGACCTAAAGACTGTCATACAGAGTGAAGTAAGTCAGAAGGAGAAAAATATCACGTATTAACACATATATGTGGGATGTAGAAAAATGGTACAGATGAACTGGTTTGCAAGGCAGAAATAGAGACACAGATGTAGAGAACAAATGTATGGACACCAAGGGGGGAAAGTGGGGGTGGTGGTGGTGGTGGTGGGATGAATTGGGAGATTAGGATTGACATATGTACACCAATATGTATAAAATAGATAACTAATAAAACCTGCTGTATAAAAAGTAAATAAATTAAATTAAATTAGAGAAAAAGAAGAGACATAAATTTTAATATGTTAAAAATTAAAAAAATACAAGAAAAAAAGTATAACAGAGTTCCTGTCCTTATGAAATTTTCAACTAATGTCGTCTACATATAAATATAACTAAGAGCAAAGTCTTATTGGAAGTGAATGTTAAGATTAGTTGCAATACCTGTCTAGTATTCTATTCTATTTTTGGAATCTTTTTCAAGCTTCATCCAAGTGCATCATATATCCCATAGTATAAAACTGATCTGTTTTAGTTGTTCTTCCTACAAGCGTTCCCTAGATTTTGCCTCTTCATTTTTAGGTAATATAAGCAAATAGTATCCAAGGAGGTAAAAGAGAGATCATTGGATCCAAGACCGACTCCAAAGGTGCACTATCTGTGCTGTCACACATGACCCCAGCCTCAGCAAAGTTCTACTCTACTGTCGTCATCTTGAAATTCTTAATGTTTTTCTTGAGCTTGTGTTTTATAAGTGAACTTGTGGCAATGGCACACACATGTTTTTTCTTCTTTATTAAATTTTCCACTGACCTTTAAAAATTACATATCCCATCCTGATTAGACTAACTGCATGCATGCCTATGGTCATTGATGTTTAGGAGCCATAATTTCCTCCATTTCTTTATCATCATCAGACCAGGCAACCAGTTTAAGTAGCAGTTGGCCATCAATAACTTCAAAAGTTTTGAGGTATGAGATAAGCTTCCAAGGTGGGTGCCAGGATAGTAAGCTACAAGGAAAATATTTTCTTTTTTGTAAACTGTGGTAAACCTGTCTTAAAAATGTAAAACTTTTTCTAAAATTGTGTTGCTAAATACTTATGTTTTTAAAACCAAAGTTGCCAACTAAGGGTCAGTGGGTCAAATTCAGCCTACAATTATGTTTGACCAGAAAACATGATTTGTTTGACCAGCATAGAGATGTACTAAATGTGAATGTGAGTGCTTTTATTATAACTGGGGCCCAAATTCCAGGCAGCCAATGGCTTAACCATTTAATTGTCTTTGCAAGCCAGTTACACAGATTGATTTACTCTTTCTGGTCTTTGAGAGCATTAACGGTGGTTCTCAAACTTTAGCATACATCTAAATCACCTATAGGGCGTGTTAAAGCAGATTTCTAACCCCACTCCCAGAGTTTCTGAAACAGTAGGTCCTGGTAGGACCTACTGGGGTAGGACCTGGTAATTTTTAACATATTCCCAGGTGATGGTGGGGCCTCTAATCCAGAAAGCACAGTGTGAGAACCACTGGTGTAAAATAGTAACTGCCATTCCTGCTACTTGCTCTTAACTATAATAAACTTCACTTACTCAGTTATGACTGAGATTATGTAAATAAAGCACATATACTTTAATTATTCAAGCTAATTGAATAAAAAGCATAGCTGTGACAGCATACATTAGCTGAAACAATTAGCGAGTTTGCCAATTTTTTCTCTCCTAAAGGGAAAACTATCTTGCTGTTCACTAGTTTATATCACAATCCCATTTCAGCGTTCTCCATATTTTTTACCAACATGCTTTGCTTTTTCCCCAAATAGTTAAACAGCTTTAAAGTAATCCAATTAAAAATGTTGTAGAATTTTGTCACCCTCTGTAAATATCAAAAGCAAAGGTAATGGAATAAGATGGTTGGGACTGCTGATGATTGATTCACAGTGGACAGGCTCTTATTCGACTGTCTAGGAGCTGTAAGTGCCCTGAGATAACAATGCCAAGATTGTCCTAGCTCTTTAAGAAACTGGCAATATCCTGCAGATAGATGCAGCTCTAAGCTGGAAGCCCTGTGGCTCTAAACATTCTAATGGAATACAGAGTTCATACTGGAGTCATTTTCCTCCTGAGTCTCCTCTTTGAGACTTAGAGGGTCAAGTCACTCAAACAAGGTTGCTGCGTGATCATAATCAGCCATCAGCTTCAAACCCACACCTTTTAGAGGGTATGTGATATGGCAGTGTGGTGACTAAACTGGTTTTTCTAAAGCTAGTACGTTCCAAAATCCCTCTTTATGTCTGCTTTCCATTTGTTTAATAACTTTGCTTGGGTAATGGAATGGAGATGACTGAAAAAACATTAGCATCTAAGTTTTAGCTTTTTGTTTCCATTTCTTTTCTTTGTGTGTGTGTGGAGTAAAGGGGAATTATTAGCATGCTTTTATTTGAAGCACCAGTGGAATTTTCTCTAAGACTTGTTTTTAATGGGTTTACTAATTTGACTTATTCTTTTAACCATCATCAGGCATAACTACAGTTCATTTAGTTTTATATTCAGATCATCCATCTTCCATAATAAAGGGAGATTTTGAGAATGTGAATAAATTATATCCACAGTCCTGTAATTATGTGCATGTCCCTTTAACCCTCTAGACTACAAATCACTTGAGCTGGGGACTGTGTCTCATTCATCTTTGTCCCATGCAGCAATAAACAAAAAGTTGCTATGTATTATGGGTAGATATTCAATACAAGTTGATTAAATAGAAATGACTTTCCCAATCCCCCACTACCCCCCTCCACACGACTTTTTGCTTTAGTTTCTCATTTATGAAGAAGGGATAATAGTTTCTATCTCACAGGTTTCTCAAAAGGACTAAATAAAATACTGTATGTAACTACTTAACTCCATGCCATATAATAAATGAGCATTTGATTCATGTTTGTTTAAAATTATTAATAGCTACTTTTACAGCCTTCCTGATTATTATCAGTATTAATGGTTTCAAGCTCTCCTATGGTAAATGCTTTAAAGAAAGGGTCATTTTACTGATCAGATTGGACTGAATTATCTTCCATCTTTCTTCTGCTCAATGTTTTGTTAATTCTTCATATTCCTGTAACTCAGATTGACTTTAATTTCTGACATCAACAAAACAGTCTAATCTACAGTACAGCCTCAAGGCTGGGGGATATAAAATTACAGTAGAGCAAAAGGATAGTTGAAGAATAGAACATTCCCTCTTCTTGAAAGAAAATTTCCTCTCTGAGGTGAAGGGGGATGCATGTCCCCGGCAGTGTCTGGACTGAGCCTGTACTGTATAGTCTGAAAGAGGATCATTTGTTGTCCGAAGTCATATTTCAGTCACTTAGCAATTTGTGCTCATCCCTACTGCATATCATATTAATATGTGATACTTCATTAAATTTCCTTTTTCTCCGAGGGTTTAGTCAAAAGATAAGGCTGGAACAGGAATCAGAAGACCTAGACTATTTTCTGCTCTCTCCCTTTTTAATGAACAAATCATTTAGCTTTTTCTGGATACGAATCACTTCACCTGCAAAGTAATCTCTATCACAGACATAATGTTGGCCACAGAGACTGGTACACTTTCTTCCTAAGAGTGCCCAAAAGGCTGCCCAGGTTGTGCACTGTACAAGTCAGGGGTGCAATTTATGGAGAGCTACAACACGGCTATTTCTTCCACCCCTTTTCATCCAGGAAGAACTGAGTTAAGCAAACAGATGTGGGAGCCTTTGGTAGTCATGCTGTCCTTTCCCTGACATGAAGAAGGATGGTCTATTACATCAATTATTTGTGCACAGTACCAAAAACAACCAAGAGGACAAGGAGGACATTAGCCATATTTAATCGATTTACTTCTGTTCTCACCACTTAATCTTTAAATGGGCTAGCGTTGGGGGATTCCTTAGAATTGAGGACTTACATATAGCCATAAAGACTGTTTAGGACAAGATTCTAAAACTAAAAATATTATCAAAAAGCTCATTCATTTACACAGTACCTTTTTTTTTTTTTTTTTTTTTGCAGAAGGAGTGCAATCAGTCACCTTTACATGCAAATGCATCAGGCAGATCCAAGAAAGCCATCTTTATGTGTTAGCTACTTCACGTATAGAGAATGTGGGGCTGTCCAAACCCGCACAGCTGTTAGCAATAAGGGGCTGTCTATGGAATTCAAGACTGAGGCCAGATTTGCCTTTGTAGCACATCTTTTTTTTAAGCACACAATTCCATATTTCACTTCTCGACTTGATTTCCTGGAACTCAGACATTGTTACAGAAAAAAAGCATCATACACTCTTGCTATTCATTGGAATGGTGCCAATGTAAAATTAATGGACTTTTTTGTAATTATGGAATTGTCTCAATTGATTAATTATTGGGTGCTCTGGGATTTCATACAAAAAGACTCATATGGCTATAGAATCCTAAAATTGGTAAAAGCCTTAGACATCATTTCATCTGTATTTGACCCAGTGTAAGCCTACTCCCAGCTTCTCTTGCCCTGTTTCTGGCCCCTGCCATGGCCAAGGCATCCGTTATCACCATCCATCTTCTAACTCTGTGCCTGACTCTGCCTCCCCAGGAGTGAGGCTGGTCTTCAATATGGTCCACGCTGTTCCTGATGATGTGGGAGCTGCACTGATGCTGGGACCCCAGTCTGACCCCACTGTACCACATTGGCTGTGCTTCTTCTATTCATTTCTAGGCTCAGAAGAATCCATGGACCGTGAGATCTGACTTCTCTAGGGGCAGCTCTGAGGAACTGGGGTTGAGAAACGAAAAGTATGAGTGATATTAGCGCCCCTTGGTATACATTTACACTAGTGAGAGACAAAAAACTGGAAGGATCCAGCCAATGTGTTCTCCCCTTTTTTTTTTTTTTTTTACCAAATAGAGTATTCTGAAAACTAAAGTTATGATCTCTCATGTCTAAGCCACAGACTGTTTCTCTTTTAAAGGTGTGGCCAGTTAAACAACTTATCACCTTTTGTATATTTCCTTCCTTTTCTGCCTTGTCTTTCTTCATCCCTTACTCTTGTGGCTCTGACATGGCACCTCCCACCCCTCATCCCCAAACCCACAGCATTAGTGTGTAACCTTCACATTAGGCTCTGTTTTGGGAAGCTGGGTTAAGCCATGTTTTAAACTCCTTGTCCATGGAAGACGAAATGGAAACTCAGAGCAATTAAATTACTTTTCCATGGTCAAAGAGTGTAAAGCACATTTTTTTTTTTTTTTTTTTTTTTTTTTTTTTTTTTGTGGTATGCGGGCCTCCCTCTGCTGCGGCCTCTCCCGTTGCGGAGCACAGGCTCTGGATGCGCAGGCTCAGCGGCCATAAAGCACATTTTTTAAAAGTTCATTTCTTTCACTGTCCTTATCAAATATCGATGATGGTAAAACTAACCTGTTATCTACATCCAACTTAAGCAGTTCTCCAGCCCCACTGCCTTCCTACCCCTGACGACCCCATGCTGATCATTCTCCCTGTTACATAAAACACATACTTTTAGATTTTGCTGCTACTTGCATCGTTTCATCTCATAATTTCAAATGGGAGATGCTTTATCTCCTTATGAACTAGTCAGTTCCCTGAGAGCAAGAGGCTCATTTGAATTTTATTATTCCCTAGAGGTCTGCATACAGCAAAGACTTTCTGTGAGGTTTTATGAAGAGCTCTATTACAGCTAAAGAAGAATGCTTCTTCTTCCTCTCAGGGACTCTTACAATCACAGCCAGACTCCTGAGAAACCCTCCACCACAACCTGTTAAAAACACCACTGGCAAATTCTTCTTGTAGTCCTGTAGGCCCTGCTTGCCCTCCTTAGGGACTACATTAACTCCCTCCCCCATTATTCCCCCTACACCATGCTTGTCACAACCAGAACAATAACTACTACCACAATTTAATTAATTAGTATCCTAAATCAAAGCTTCTGTGTCAGATGTGGTATCCTTATTAAAGCAGATGAACACAGCTTCTGGTGTGGCTATTGATACAGTAAATGCATTCTTTTTCAAAGTCATTGGAAAGTGGGATTAGAAACAATTCACAAGTGATAATTAATGGTGTTAATCCATTGTCTTGCTCCAGTGCTATGTTAAGTCTCCTACTGTTGGTCACAATATAGAGTCCAAAAGGCCTTGGTCCATCTGGATATTCTGCAGAACCCTCCTTAGTCCACAGTGTTGATGATGTCATGTTGATTGGAACCGAGAGCAATTAATACCAATTCTGGAGGCTGTGGTAAGAAATTCGCACTCTGGAGGATGGAAAATGAACTCTAAAACATTCAGGAGCCTACTACATCGGTGTTATTTTAAAGACTCCAGTTGTCTGGGGCAACATGTAATACCCCTTCCAAAGTCAATGACAAGTTATTGAACTTGGCATCTCCTCCCACTAAAACTGAAGCACTTGCCAAGCCACTTTGTGACCAGAAGTACCCAACAGGAGCTAGATACTTTGAGTCCTCAAATCATGATTTTGGGTGACGTAGAGAGCTGATGATTATTGGTGATTATTTGTTGGTAATTTTTAAAAAGAAAAAAAAACACAGAGAACTAGAAATGAGAATTTTTGCATCTTTTCCTCTTCATATCTTGGAAAAAAAACAAGACTTCTTATACATATTTGATATTTGAAATTCTAGTGAGAGATATGAAGCAACTAGATCTTTTATTTTTTAAAGTATAGTGTTCTAAAATAACTGGACATGCCTCCTACGCTGTTGATGGGAATGTACATTGGTGTAGTCACTATGGAGAACAGTATGGAAGTTCCTTAAAAACCTAAAAATAGAGTTACCATATGATCCAGAAATCACACTCCTGAGTATATATTTGGAAAAGATGAAAACTCTAATTCAAAAAGATACATGCATCCCAATGTTCATAGCAGCACTATTTACAATAGCCAAGACATGAAAACAATCTAAATGTCCACTGAAAGATGAGTGGATAAAGAAGATGTGGTTTATATACAAAATGGAATATTACTCAGCCATAAAAAATGAAATAATACCATTTGCAACAACATAGATGGACCTAGAAATTATCATATTAAATAAAGTAAGCCAGACAGAGAAAGAAAAATATCATATGATATCACTTATCTATGGAATCTAAAAAATGATACTTATTTACAAAACAGAAATAGACTCAGAGACATAGAAAACAAATTTATAGTTACAAAGGGAAAGCTGGGGGAGGTGAGGATTAGGAGTTTGGGATTAACAATACACACTACTACTATACATAGAATAGAATAGAATAGAATAAAATAAAAGAAATAAAATAAAATGACATTATTGGAAACCACCCATTATCCACACTATTACACTCCATTCTTATTCTGTAAAACTTGTCTCCAAGGCAAAAAGGATAACTTCAAAATGGTTTTCAACTTATTTTCAGTTATTTCACCCAAGGAAATCTAGACTAAGTGATGTAAGCATTTGTCAAACCAAGTAAGATGACAAATAATATGAACCCCCTCTGAAAACAGTTTGGATCCAGATAGGATATCTAAAATGAGTTTGTTCTCCCTTCCCAATAGGGAAGATCCAGTAAGAATAATGGTTCATATGAAAAAAAGTGATTCATTATGATAGTTTTCCCCAAGGCATACTATCGAAAACTATCTTTGGCCCCTAAATATGGGTTTTGAAGGTATTGGAGGGGGCTGGAGTTCTCTAGGAGGAGCGTTGACTTGCATGAACAAGTGACACACATCACATCTGTCTGATATTCTGCAAAACTAATGTTTTCATGACCTATGAGCTGTATGCCTGTACATTCTTAACAAGTAGTCAATTTCTTTCATTTAATACTTCGGGAGTGAATACTGGAGGTTTTTGTATATATAACCTTACTTCAGGTTGTTTGAGAGGCACCTCAGGGCTCCTAAGGAGGACAAACAATTGAATGAATGTGCCATGAAAACTGAGGACTATTGAGTAACAAATGTGAAACTGCAAATTGTGTTGGTAATTAAACTGTATTGTGTGACGATCACAAATGCATTTCTTGTTAATATTCAGTCCACTGAGCTCTGTTTAATTTATTCTGTTTAAAATGGAGAAAAGCAAATGAAAGTAGTAAATAAACCATCAAAAACTAAAAATGCCTCTAATTGTTACCTATTTAATTTGCTAATCAGATCACATAGTTAATTTAAATGTTTAAAAAAGAAACAATTGAAATTGTGCACTGTTCTTCAATAAAATAGCCCATTTATTTATTTACTTACTTACTTTTAAAGAAACTGCTTTGGATTTAATTGACTCTACCACTGAGATAGAAAACAACCAAAACTCGAAGAGTACATAACACTAATCAGTCAGAATACTTTCTGGAACAGGATAATTCCCATTCCTTCACAGCTAATTATACATGATTCAATATATCTATTTTAAATGATGTTTCCTGATAAAAATATTTATTATATCATGTGTAAATTATGTATTTCACAATGTAGTCAAATTATTTTATAGTCTGTGTCAGGAATTGGCAAACTACATCTCATGAACTGGTCAATTCTCTTTTGTAAATAAAGTTTTATTGGAACATTGCCATTTTCATTTGTTTACATAACTGCTGATGGCTACTTTCCTTTCGTGCTACAACAGCATGGTTGATTAATTGCAAACAATACTTTATGACCCACAAAGCCTAAAATATTTACCATCTGTCCCTTTACAGAAAAAGCTTGCAGACCCCTATTCTCATACATAAAATAAAGTAATATACGGTATGTTTTATTACTTACATTGTATACATAACTACATCATATTTTAAATTAGCAAGTAGCAGCTGCTTTAGAAATATCACTCTATCCTCATAACAGATACAGAAACATTTCCTGTTTTCACTTAAAGTATCTGTAGAAAGTAGGAAAGAAAGAGTATGTTTGCTTTTTTCTTTCTTTCTTTCTTCCTTTCTTTCTTTCTTTCTTTCTTTCTTTCTTTCTTTCTTTCTTTTCTCTCTTTCTCTCTCTCTGTCTCTCTTTGGTCAGTACCTCTTTAGCAGTTCTGGAGAAGATTCTAATAATAGTCAAGATCACCCAGTTCCTCCTGCTGAGTTGAGATCTGCTCCACCAGTTCCTGAGAAGTGTCCAGAAGGATTTCAAAGGAGGCTGTATCTGGTGATGCAGAATCTTCATGCTGCGACCTTGAAACTACTCTCAGAATAAACTTCAAAGGAGATTAACACAAATAGTTTCCATACTTTAAAATGAAGTGAAAACTTGACCATTAAAATAATTTACCTAAATTATTTGAAATAAATATATTTGTATTTATTAATGCTATAATATAAATATATAAGTTAAATTATATAATATATAATTTATGTAATTATGAATTATAAAAGTAGTTATTTTTATTTTAATGAACAAAGAAGGCATTTCTCCTGGAAAATGATCGTTTAGCACTTTCAGGCTATGACAACATGTTAGAAACACTACCCAAAGAAACTGTGTCTATGAGTGTGTATGTGTGTTTTTCTTTTTTTTCTTTCCTTCTCTTTGGCTCTAAGCATAAACTAGAGATTTTGCATGGGGATAAAACTTTTAAAAAGTCAATTGGCTAGTGTAAGTTGTGGTGGTTGGAAAACTTGATCTTGACATAGATGGTTTCTTGGGAAGGAAGAGAATCACGTGGGGGGCCATTTTAGGAGGTGGTAAAATGGTTTCAGAGTTAATTCCAGGAACAGTCAGGACTGGGTAGGTCAACCAGTTTTGCGGATGGGTCATTATACACAGGAATTCAGTCAGTATGCATGAGGTCAGGATTCTGGGAGGTCTGTCCATGCAGGAAAAAGAAGCCAGCAAGTAGGTTTGAATAGGCAGGATCTCGGTCCCTGGGTGGTAGATGGAAAGAAGAGCAAAATTATATACTTAGGCATTGGTTTTCCCATCACATGGATCGGGCCTCAGTACAGGAATCCAGTCTACAGAGGAAACGGGGTACTACTGAGTGGAGTGACAACCTTTTGGATTCCAGAAGGAACATCAAGACGTTTGCTCTGAACCATCAGGAAGTTAAGAAAAGGTGGTAAATTGAGGACTGACCCCAGGAAAAGATACCTAGAGCCCGAAGGACAGATATATTTGAGGGCAACCGTGCCTGTTTCTAGGTCCTAGAACTATTTGAACTTCCCTGCCTCTTGGAGGGTATGATGAGATGCTTCTCCCAGGATAGGGCTTACAGTTGTGGCTGATCTAAGCTTTGGAGTTGGCCAGAAGACAGAAAACAAGACAGGGTTTGATATATTCACTGGAGCTTCCTTTGGAGCCATCAAACCCATCCGAATTATACAACCTAAGCCATTCAACCTGGGAATGGAAGAGGAGTGGGGAGAGTTTGCTGACAAATTTTAAAATATACTTATTGAACCAAGATGTAGTAGCCAAAAATCCTATTATGAGATTTTCTTTTGGGGGGGTGGGAGAGAGGATCATTCTCAGATCAGAGTCAGGTATCGTGCAACTCACATAATGACTTTGATTTGTCTATCTGATTCATATCTCCTGTGTTTTAGCTGTCAATTCCCGATTACTGCATCTCTTTCATACAAGATGCTGATTTCAGAGTTTTTCACACTAGCATAGTGACCCTTGCTTTTGCCCAGGAATTGACAGTTCTTGACCTGTGATGTACTCTGCCTCCAATGAATCTGCTTTAGTGACTCAGCAGGAAAGGCTCAAATCCCTTCCACATGACAAATTGATGATCTTGCTATTTTCCACACTAGTTCATTCTAGTGAGTGAACTTTTCCAAAATCTATCTAGCTGCATTGTTGCCTGACAGCACAGCTGGATTGTTGCCTGATAGCCTGTCAATGCCACTTTACACAGGGGACTCTCTCAGAGTAAGTTTTTCAAGAGTATTTGTCTATTGAATTATGACAATCAAAGGCTTTTAGTAATTATTAGGTTAACTTGTATCATTATGGGAAATCACCAGAGAATTTCATGAACCCTAGCTTTCAAATCTCAAGTTTAAATGAGTGTGTGTACATTTATATACACAAGCTTCTGAGAATTTACATGTCTACCACTGGTTCTCTAACATTTAAAATAGGTACTAGAGGATGGAAACTCAACTATGAATACTTAAAATGAGAAATCAGCAGGGGTGATATTAGTACTGAACCTATGCTTCAAATTCAAAGGAAAGCTGTTTAACATCTTAGATTTATATCACTTTTCATAGTCTTAATTGAGAGAGACATACATTTTTTTTTAATGCTAGGGAAACATAAGGTTGCTTTATTTTAGGTTTATGTCTAGTTTGTCAAAACATAAGCTAAATAATTCTACTTATTTCAATTATGTACAAAATCATATTGTTTTTGAGAATAAAGATGGACATGTGAAGAACCACAAGGAAATTAGACATAATGTGGAATATAATTTAGTAACAAATCAATTGGCCATTACTAGAGAAAATTTTAAAAGTTGATAGGTTGCAAAGATACATAAGAATGGAAGTCAGGGATTTCCCTGGTGGTCCAGCAGTTAAGACTCTGTGCTCCTAATGCAGCGGGCCTGGTGTTAGATCCCTAGTCAACTAGATCCCGCGTGCTACAAATAAGAGGCCTGCATGCCTCAACAAAATAAAAAAAGATCCTGCATGAGGCTACGAAGATCCCGCTTGCAACAACTAAGACCCTGTGCAGCCAAATTAATTAATTAATATTTTTTAAAAAAGGAAAGTCAGATTACGTGGTTCTTCCCAGCATTATAGACATTGAAAGATATTTTTCAAAGTCCAAATAAAAAAAAGTCATTGAAATTGAGAAAAGAGAGATAAAAATAAAGTGGAGGGAATAAACTTTGGGCTTGACCATAGTAAGAGTCTACATCTAAACTTTGCAGCAGCATAAACTAAATTTGACCTAAAAGTCCAGATTTTTTAGGTTTTTGGTAATTCTAATTTACCAATTATTGTGTAAGGACACATTCAATACAGTGGATTAATGACTAATTTATAGACCTTAGCTGTGTTTTGCAATGTATGCTTTGCAGCCAACTGGTAGTTCCTGGGATGATTTCCCAGTTATTGTGTAAGGACACATTCAATACACAGTGGATTAATGACTAATTTATAGACCTTAGCTGTGTTTTGCAATGTATGCTTTGCAGCCAACTGGTAGTTCCTGGGATGATTTCAAATGGTAAATTAATGAACATTAAAAATAATTTCTATTTAGATATTAAATATGAATTTGGAAAGGTAACAGGCACATAATAACCATGATTTAGGTAGTTGCCCAAAGTTTTTGTTGTTGTTGTTTCCGATAAATTATATCAGTTAAAAATGTGAGAATTTTTAAATGAAATATTAAATATATAATAAAATGTGACATACAGATCTGGCAAAATGTGTGAATGTAATGTGAAATTAACAGAGGTTTTGGAAACCCTGAAATAGAATCGCAATGAGACTAGACCTTTCCAGGAACTGAAGTGCTCCCATTCACCACTGGGCTACTTTGCTCCTAGTTAAGGTTTTTATGAAGTCAAATTGGAGATCAGAATGTTGATTGGTAAGCACAGACTCAAGAGCAAAGGTATTTGTCTAGTTTTGATAACTCTATCGGCAAAGTCAAGAAAAATCTGGAATCCACTTTAGAACAATGTAGTCTTGTCATAGCCTATGATATTAGAGATACTGTAGTTATTATTTTTTACAATGTGCAAGAGTTCTCTCTATTACCAAGGGATAGTTTTTATGAATCATTTTGTAGGAGAGCCCAGAGAGGCTCCTAAAATATTAAAATTAACACCCCTGAAGAAAAGAGTGTGTCAACTTATAAGGAGGACAAAAGCCCTGGGAAGGCAGGCCTTCCTCTTGAAGGAGGCTGCAGCTGAAAAATGTCATCCCAGCAGGAAATACCAGACTCTAGTCAATGGAGAGGTGCTTTTGTTGAGTTTGAAATAAAGTTCCACTCAATTTCTGCCCTTATTTCTTAACCCTCTGTTTCTAGTCTGTAAAGTAACTTACAGAATTGCTGAGAAGAGTAAGCAAAATGATGTCACATGGCGAGCACGCAATAATAATATTATGATCTTTTTTGCCCTGAGAAGCTGGTTATGGTTTTTTCTTTCTTTCTTTCTTTTTTTTTTTTTTGTAAGAATGGTGACTGTGAAATTGAAGAAACCATATTATTTGGAGGGACATGAGGGGAGTATGGGCAGTCTTAAGTATAGAACTGAAATCACTCAGAGGGAAAACTTTCTTTCCACCCAGAAGCTCTGTCAGTACCAGCTACTGGGGTAGCAGCAGCAGCTGTGGTAATAAAACAAGCCATGGAAGCAACAGGGTTGACCTGGCAGCATCAGTGGGGAGTTGACAGCAGGGTGAGTGAAAGAACACTTTGAACTTCCAGGGAGTATCTGTGGTAAGAAACGATAAGCAATGTTAAGTTCCAACACAAGGAGGGTCTTGGGAACAGAGTGACATGGTGGTAAAATGATGGATTCTGAACTTAAATAAGTTCAGTGCCAGTTATGTGCCTTTGGAAAACTTACTGAGCCTCCTAAAGTCTGTTCTTTCATCTGTAGTAAAGATGATTAGTGAGCTAGGCATTGATACCTAGCTCAGAGCACTGCTGGGAGAATTTAATGAGAAATCTAGGTAAAGTGCCCAACATAGCAAAAACACTCAGTAAATACTGGCTCCCAAGGAAAAACAAAACAACAACAATGGAAAAAAACAAAACAAAGGACTAATATCTCCCATGCTGTAGTGTTGAGAAACAAAAGAATGGATTTTTATAACTGAATACACTTATCCTGAGCCTTGACACCATGCACACAGTGAATCTATCATCCCATATGATATGTGTGTGTGTGTTTCTTTTTTTATACTGCAGCGATGCGTTTCATACTAAACCTTTTGGTTTGGGCACTTACTAAGAAAGCTAAAACAGCAGGTACCTCTTGTCCACACTTAAGATAATTAAATTTTCATTTTCAGAGTATCCTTTGTCAGAATGTCAGTGAGTCCCATCTCTGGACATACTTTTGGAATAAAGATGAGCAGTTTTTCTTCTCAACATTGAAAATAAGGTGTCCTTTATTTCCTGGGAATTAGTGACAGGAAATAAAGGACACCTTATTAATTAATGAAGCTACTATCTTCGAAAATACCCGCCCTAGCCTATTGGAGAAAACGCGTCATAGAAACGGGAAAGCACCAAAGTAAGGAGAGTAAGTACCAGTAGCTTTAAAAAGTCGTAGTCTGAAGTTATTTACCCCTAGGGAGACCCCCCTGGAAAAGTGCTGAGCAGACCAAAGTCTTCACTTGGAGCAGGATACCAAGGCTCCCTAAGGGTTTGAGTGCAAAGATTCATGGAGTATACCTCCCCTCACAGGAAGGCAGGATATGCCTGTCTTCCTATCCTGGGGTCCTCAGAAGACATTGAAATGTTGACACCTCAGGCTTGGATACACTAATATTGCTCTTTCTCTGTTTCTGTTTCTAGATCTTGAGTATTCAGTGATGGGTATCCCCAATGCAAAAGTTAATCCTTAGACTATGAATGAGAAATTTGCCTTCAACAGTGCAAAGCCACACAGAAAAAGGAGTATTAAGTTTACTACAAGAAGGCTGTTACCTAACTGTATCATTGCTTTTGTCCATGCAACACAGGAGATAGCTATGACGATTGAAGAACCATACATACATGGGCCCTTTTTGTTTGCATTTGTCAGATCTGCTGCCTCTGCGAACTCACTAGGCAGAAATACCCCTTTAAACGTTGAGGGGATGAAGAGGGAGTGCTTTCTAGTTCTGATTATTATCTCATCGATTTCATGAGGGATTAAATGAAAGGTAATGCCAAGCCTAAATACCCCAAACATAACTCATCAGTCTCTCCAAAAAAGACATTTATAACTGAGAGAGAGAGAGGGAGAAAGGGTGGGAGAGAGAAAGAGAGAAAGAAAGAAAGAAAGAAAATATCTATTTGAATCCTGAAAAGGGAGAGATTAATACTATCTGAAAAGGTGTGAATTGACTTCCTGAAGTTGGCCTGGATGAGAGTGGAGTCTGGCTTCAGATGGCCTCTGTTCAAATCAGACTCTACTAGTGCAGCCTTTGTCAAATTAGCATTTGGTACATCAACATTTTCACTGCTCAAAAAACAGTAATAATAGAACTTACCTCATGCCTTGGAGATATTAAATAAATTACTAAATGGAAAGCACTTAAAATACTACATGGCATTCAGTCAACTCTACATGAATGATAGTTCTTATTATTGTGGAAAACTATGCATGTAAGTTAGGCATTTGTGCTCATGTTTCCCTTGTATGTTCTACCATGTACTTGCTTCCTGACACTATAATTCTAAGATTACAGCATGAACTATCTTGTCCTTCCCATCTTGTATACATTTGTAAAGATGCATATTAGTCTTGGCTCCCAGCCATAGCATCTGACTCTCATGGTTCAGGAAACTGAGATGTCATTTTTAGGAGATGGATTTTTTTTTTTTTAAGTCTTCATGAATGAGGCACATAACTAGTGACTTCTGAATCAAATTATGAAAGTTAATGTTGGAATAAAAATAGCTAAAGATGTTTAAATATGGACATTTCTGAGGTAATCCTTTTAGCTGTGTCCTTTATCTAAAGTAACAGAATGAAATGTTGAGACTTATTTAATTTTGATAGCCTGAATTTCTGTACTTTTTAAAATATAGTTTAATCATAGCTTGGTAGGGACATCTGCAGTGCAATGGAAAGTTGATTGGATTTGGAATTAGAATAATGCTTTCCAAACTCTTGTTTGTAGGAAACAGGTCCTGTCAGATGTTTACAAGTGTTCTGTGAAGAGAGATTTCTTTGGCCAAATAAGTGGGAAAATGCTGAATTAGCAGATCTGAGTTCAGAATCCAGCTCTTCTATTTATATAGGACACATACTTTAGAAGTTACAAGTTTTCTGAACTCCACTTGTAAGAAACCAGCAGTGCTATTTCACAAGTTTTCTTTTCTTGATGGAACAAATAAAATAATTTTACATGAAAAGATCCCAAAAATGCATTCTTGATGTATGCTGATGAACTCAGCTTTGGAGTTTACAAGTGGGCCTGAAATTGGGCTTTTTTTTTAATGTGTTTGACATTCAAATTAAGAGACAAAGTAACTCCCACTGGAAATGGAAAAAATCCTTTGCTTATTAGAAAAAATACTATCTGCAATTTCAGACTTAGATATGAATAAAGAAATTGATACTTTTGATGATTTTTAAAATATTGTTTGCTGCATAGCTATGTTTTCTCTTTGATGCTTTTTTCTATATAATATTTCTTTAATATGTTTCATCATTGGGGAAAACAAAAAAAGAAGTGGAGAAAGAATCAACAGCAGAATGGGAGTTGAAGAGGAAGCAGAAAAAATGTAAAACTTTACCATGCTAAACCCATCACTTAAAATGGATGCACTTATAAAAATAGTTTAGTGCGTATATGTTTAGAAAACCTATGAAAAATAAGAGTTGGAAAGCTTATGGTTCAAAAAGAAAAACACAGACACTAACATGTATTAGAAAGAAAGTGGAACAATCAGAAATGTTACACACTGCTGGTGGGAATGTAAAATGTACAGTCAGGCACATGGAAACTGATTTGGGAGTATCTACTAAAGTTGAACATAGACGTACCTGATGACCTATAATTCCAGAAATACCTGTTTGCCAAAATACATGCACTAGAATCTTAATAGCAGCACTGTTTGAAATAGCCCCAAAGCAGAAACTGTCCAAATGACCATCAACAGTAGAATGGACAAGTAAGCAGTGGGCTATTCACACAATTGAATCTACGGAGCAAGAGAATGAATTGCTTAGAACTTAAGCAATAATACAAAAATGTGTTTCACAAACAAATTTGGATGACAGAATCCAGACATGAAAAGTACATACTGAATGATTTTAATTTTGTCGAACAGGCAAAATCTACCTATGTTAGAAGTTAGGATAGTGATTACCTTGGAGAGGCAGTGACTAGAACAGGATTCAACAGGCCTGTCCAGGACTTGGACTGATTCAATTTCTTGATCTGGTACTGGTTTCATGGATGTGGTTAGTTTGTAAAAATGTACTGAGCTTTATACTTAGGCCGTGCATACTTTTCTGTAGTATATTTTACTTCAGTAAAAACATAAACAAGAACATGTACATTTTTAAAATTTTTTGATTAAAATTAAAAAAATATATATATAGCCCCCAAAGAGAAACAGTCCAAATTCAAAACTGAGAATTACCTCTAGGTGTTATATGAAATGCCCATTGACAGGTTTCTGCTTTATATAAGATGCTCATTTTTTTTTTCTTTTTATACACAATGTTAGTGTTGACCCACTAGAGAATAATGTTTTTATTTGTTATTGGCTAATGAACCCTTCTGTCTTTAAGTGTTTCAAGGACACTTCAAATACCGACTAATAAGAGCCTTAAGACCAGGTTGTATAAAACACCATTTTTGAGTCAAGTAGCTGTCCTTGCTCTGTGACTTAGCCCAGCCTATCCTATCGCCGGTCACTACAAAACACAAAGAATGAGCAAATACAATTATTACTCTATCAAATATAGTTAAGTCAAATCCAGAGAGTTTCACTATACAAATAACCATGAATCTTTGCAGTTGGTGCTGACAAGAGACTTTAGCAAGTAGAAAAGGCATTCTGAAAATTCATATTCTGGCTATTTTGCAGTGAAATCTCAAGAAGAACTTAGCAATCAATAAAATTATTCTGCAAAATGAAAATAATCAGTACCTGGGCATCAGTTATGTATTTGAATAAAATTATGAAGTTTATGAGCATTTTTCTAACATACATATGCTTCTGGCCTCCTTTTCTAAAATGTTGGGGTTTTTCCACTATTACTTCTCTTTATTGTCTACTTTAATTTCTCACAGCTCACTTAGATAATATAGACTCACAACATTAAAGTAGGTAGGATATGATAGTAGCACTGAGATCATTAACATGTATATCCCCAGAAATTTACATTTACATTACAAATAAGGATTTGAATAAATGAGCAAAGAGCTGACCAGGATTCCAAAGATTCTTTTTCCAATTTTACCGTCTTTCAGGAAAATGAGAGTGTTTGCTTTTTCTTCAGTAGTGGCACACGCTGGCTGCTAAATTAAATTTAAATACATTAGAATGTTGCTAATTCTGAAAGTGTCCAAGGAAACTTTAAAATATTAAGAAATGAATAGATTACCACATGGAGAAAAATAAATTTATAACAGCCTCCTTGTAACATGCAAGATTAAACTGTTTATGTCTGATACTTTAGACTCTCCAATCAGTGATTTCTAAAGTTTAAGATCATGAAAAGACTTTTTTGAAATACAAAGTGCCATAAATTTTCCTTCAGTTAATGATGGTGCTGTGGCAAGCCTTTACATTTAGGGTTATTTTTGAAATAAAAATTGAGTCAATGAAAATACGTAAAAGAGAAGACAGTGAAAAACTTAAATATATGATAACAAGTAACTTGGCTCACAGCATGATTTAGATAAGAGAGCATCTCTTAAGCCATCAGTGGATAAATATTCCATGTTCAATTATACTCTCAGTAGCAGGTTATTGTTATTAATTTATACTTTGAGTAGGTAGTTATGCCAGTTTTATTTCATTGCATCTCTCACTAAAGTGATGCTTTTTCTGGTGAGGCCGCTGCTAAATAACAAAATAACAACACAAAAAGCTTAATTTATGTTACAACCGGTATAAGATAAACCAACAAATCATTTTCATTGTTCATTGATGAATTCTACCTACTGGTCTCAAAATATTACAAGGCTCCACCTTCTCTTCCTATAATGACTTATGGTAAATATAAATAAATGATGTGTGTGTGTGTGTGTGTGTGTGTGTGTGTGTGTTTAAATTTTTATTGGAGTATAGTTGATTTACAATGCTGTGTTAGTTTCTGCTGTACAGCGTGTTGGTTTCTGCTGTACAGCAAAATGAATCAGTTACACATATATCCACTTTTTGTTAGATTCTTGTCCCATACAGGTTACTATAGAGCATTGAGTAGAGTTCCCTGGGCTATACAGTAGGTCCTTACTAATTATCTATTTTATATATAGTACAGTATGTATATCATACTGAGTGGGGTGGGTTGGACGAGAAAGACAAATATATGATTTTGCTTGTATGAGGAATCTAAAAAGGTGGTACAGGTGAACTTGCTTGCAAAAGAAATGAGTTTTAACAGTGAATTACTCAGTGACTCACAGTCAAGGTGATGTATAGTAAGTATCCATTAACACTTTTCTCGATGGTTAAGTCATAGAAATGTGGATTTGACAATTAACCAACAAACTGAGAAATAATACGCTAGAATAACAAGTGTTGATTCTCTGTATTATTTGGGTGTATAACACCCTTCTTATTTC
Source organism: Physeter macrocephalus (assembly GCF_002837175.3). Taxonomy (NCBI): domain Eukaryota; kingdom Metazoa; phylum Chordata; class Mammalia; order Artiodactyla; family Physeteridae; genus Physeter; species Physeter macrocephalus. Next base: position 144,117,041 of record NC_041214.2, read on the forward strand.
ATTTATTTTAGAGAACTTGCCTATTACTGAATCCAAAATATTTCCTTAAATCAAAGTAATTTCTTTTTAGATTATTTAATATTTAGAATAGATATATTTTTATTAAGTTCTCTTTTGACCATTCATGAATGGATAACTTTGGAAGCTTATTTAGAAACTCCATACCCTTTTAAATAGTTTACATAGTAAGTTGGAATAGTAAGTTGCTTACCAAGTTTTTCTGATGTCTTTTAGTTGATAGACTAAATTTTAAGACCTGATTCAGTGGATCCATGCTTTTTATTTAAAAAAAACAAAAACAAAAAAAACTCTTGCTTATCAGACTTTAGCCATTTGAGACTTTGAAAAAATGTAAACATGAAAGAATTTGAAAGGATTTTGATAGATTTTATTCTCCATATTATGTTCCTCAAATCCAGAGTTCATAAATTATTGTAGATACTTTCCAAAAAGTGTCATCATGAAAGTATATTATGATTATTACAATAGTAAGCTTATGGTGAAATTGTTACCCAGCATCATAGAGGACTGACTCTCCTACGTAAGTAAGACTTTGCTATAGCAAAGTTTTCATTTGTCTTTATTCACGTTGAACGCCAGTTTTGCTATGATGCATTCCATATGCGCCGCTAAAGAGAGGCTTAAAAACTCTCAGCTTGTCATGATGACTCCAGTTATGCATAAGGTCTGGAGCCAAAGATTTTCAGACATGGACTAAATTCTTGAGGTCACCTAATCTAGTTAGCCATTTGATGCAGGTTTCTTATCAGCTGTTTCCTCCCAAATATAAATGAGTAGCCTGACCAAGTATCCTGTGTGATAGGCTTGAATTTCAGATCTGACTCTTTAATTTCCTCTGCTATTTTGGGTAAAGCACACGGCCTCCCCGCACTTCACATTCCTACGTATAAAATGAAAACAACAGCATTAACTAGAATTGGTATAACAATTCAATACAATATGATATGATGAAGCATAGTAAAGAAAGTTTCTATTATGTGGAACCTTACAAGAAATGGAGGGGAGAAATGTTTTTGCTTGGCTCCCAATATCGGAATAATAGATAGATACAAGTATATTTAATATAAAACATAAATTACATGCCAATTGTGACTTGAGGTTTTTGAAATTGCTGCATGTGAATTTGCTTTTAAAAATCATACAGTCTTTTTATATTACTCAAAGCCAATCACTTTTTATTTAGATGAAATTCCCTCTCTGCTATTCTTGGAATTTAGTTTACTGAAATGTATCAGAAATACTGCAGGCCTATACTTCAAGTGGCATTTTCAAAAGCCATTTTTATTCTGACAAACAACAGTGGGGAGATGATAAAATGGCTTCTGTGTGCAGTTAGGGTGACTGTGAGAGACTACTGGCCTGCCTCTGCTCTTACCTTACTTTGAAGTCTTGAAAAGTTACTATATTTCTCTGGGTCTCAGACTTTCCATCTGTAAAATGGGCCAATAATCCAAAAGAATCATATCTGAGCTTATATACATACCTGATCTTTACTCAAGTTCAAATAAAAATTTCCAACATCCTTTTCTGTGGAATTTCTTCAGGAATATGGAAATTTGATATCCAATATCAGAGTTTTCACACTTACAGCACCTGAAGCTATTCATAGAGTAAAAGATGGCAATAAAGCTAAATATTAGGTTTTTGAGAAATGAAATTTATAGATTTTCAAAACATTATGATGGCAGACACTGTTAGCTATCAACTCTATAGCATTTTACCACCCTCCTTTTCTTCTTAAAATAAACCCTTAGTTTTATCAGGAATCTGATCTGGTACCTATATTTCAGGGAAGTCTGGCTCCTCCATCCTTTGTCAGCAATCTTAATTAGCTTATTTAAATAATGGTAACTCTATACCCTCTGACTGGGATTGATTTAGAAAGGTCATTGTGACATAATTCTTGCCAATGACGCACTAGACAATATAAGCTTGGTGATTTCTGGAAAAGATTTCTTCTTTCTTCAAAAGAACTGAGAAAGGGTCTTCCCTGGTGGCGCAGTGGTTGAGAGTCCGCCTGCTGATGCAGGGAACACGGGTTCGTGCCCCGGTCCGGGAGGATCACACATGCCGCGGCGCGGCTGGG